>NW_024723350.1:0-20631 GCF_018991925.1 Homarus americanus
CCCCTAAAAAAGGCAGCACTGCCCTCATGTGCTGAGAGAACAACTTAAAACCCACCTTCAACTCTGTACTATTCCACTCGCAGCTAGCAACTCCATTTCTTCCTAGCCCAACTCAATACCAACCAGAACATCACGCTCCCCTTTTGCCTGGCCCTTAACTAGAGAACCAATGTCAAAATTAATACCAGCCCAAAACAAACATGCTCTCCTTTGGCCTGGCCCTTGAACTAAGAGGAACCAGTGTCAAAAAAATACTCAGTCCATCTCAAACATGCTCTCCTTTGCCTGGCCCTTGAACTAAGAGGAACCAGTGTCAAAAAAATACTCAGTCCACGTCTCCGAACCTCATGCCGGCAGACCAACCCTCTGACAATGGACCAGTCCATATTAGTGAGGCCCTGGACATTACAACCGTACTCTCAATCCCGCTCATGACAGCAACTCAATCCCGCTCATGACAGCAACCACTACTCAACGCACATCTCTGACCTAACCATCTCTCCAATCCCCTCTGCCCTACTCACAACTCCTCCAACTCACCCTCGACAACCTGCCCCTTCTCATTACCCTGTAACCTAAACTGTAATTTGTCGGCTTCGTCTTTCAGTTGCAGGCTCGATCGACCTCTCTGAACTACTTCTCTTCATCTTGCTCATCTGGAGTGGGGGCTCCTCGTCTTCATCCTCAGATTCGTCCATCGCTGGGTCTCCCGGATGCCTTAGGGTTGGAGCAGCCTTCAAGTTGCTCCGGTTTTCCACTCTCGCTTCCAGGTCTTCTCCCCCACTGGGCTCAATGCGATATAAACCAGGCCTTGGATTTAGGACCTCAACAATGTGCCATCTCGTATCAAACCAATGGTTTTGCAGCTTACACCAGCCTATTTTTACATTGTTCCTCAGCAAAACCTCCTGGCCCACTTCCCAGCTACTCTCGTGGGCTTTCTCTTCTCTTTTCCTTCTGTTTATTTCCTTACGTCTCCGAACATTGATCTCCACTGCTTCCTGCAATCTTCGTTGCCGGTCTCTAATCACCATCACCCACTCATCTACCGGCTCTGGGTCTACTTCCAGCCTAAGGTCAAACGGCAGGTTTGGTTCTCTCCCGTAAAACAACAGGAATGGGGAAAACCCTGTCGTGGCATGCGGAGTCGCGTTATATTGTGACACCACTGCCTGCAGATGCTCTGGCCACCTATTCTTTTCCTCTTCCTCGAGGGTGGCCAGCAGACCGTGCAGGGTTCGATTGAACCGTTCCACCATACCATTTCCCTGTGGGTGATATGCTGACGTCCTTATTTTCTTCACCCCAAAGGTGGCACAAGTTTGTCGGACCAATGCACTGCCAAAATTCCTTCCCTGATCGGTCAACAGTCGCTCAGGTGCACCCACTGCCAGGAAGATCCGATTCACCAGGATCTTTGCAATCGTCGAGGCTTTCTGGTCTTTGGTGGGAAAGGCCCAAGTGTAACGACTGTATATGTCAACCATTATCAGGACATTCTCCAATCCTTGCCGCTTGTCCAGCAAGGTGAAATCTGCGGCCAGTGTCTCTAATGGTTTGGCAGCTTCAATCGACCCTAAATGCAGTTGGGGTTTCGGCACTTCATCTTTTGCTACTCCACACCTCTCGCAGCTGGCTATGTAGTCTCGCACTGTTTCTCCCATGCCTGACCAGAAACCTCGCTCCTGCACCAGCGACAGGGTGCGATCTCGCCCCTGATGCCCAAACTCGTCGTGGCAGGCTCTAGTCAAAGCCTCCTGCAAGTTTGGAGATAACACTGGCACCTCCCTCCATAGATTCTTCCCTTCGGGTCTTCTATGCCAGACAACATCTTCTCTTATGATCAGGGATTTCCTAGCTCGGTACATCTTGCGGAAATCATCATTTTGGAGCTCTACCTGTACCTCATCCTCCGGCAGCTCTCCCACCAACCATCTTCGCAGTTTTGTCATATAGTCCATGCCTTCTTGCTCCTTACGCAGCCCATCCATCGTCCACAGTTCCTTCCTTCCTGCCCTGTTCTCCTCTAGTACATGCATCGCTGTATACTCTTCTTCACTATCTTCCTCCTGTTCCGCCGGGATTCTAGATAGAGTATCCGCCACAATGTTGTTCTTCCCCGGCTTGTACTCTATAGTAAATTTAAACTGCTCGAGATCCGCATTCCACCTACTTTCCACGGCACCTAGTTTAGCCTTCTCGCGGTGACTGAGTGGGTTGTTATCTGTATAGACTGTGAAATGTTTCCCTGCCAAATAATCCCTGAATTTATCCACTACTGCCCATTTGAGTGCTAACATCTCTAACTTACGAGAACTATAGTTGTTCATGTTACGTTCTGATTTCCTCAGGCCCCGACTCGCATAGCACACCGGATGCAACCTGCCATCCTTCCGCTGGGACAGCACCGCACCTAGCCCACGAAAACTTGCATCTGTTTCTAATATAAACTCCTGAGTGAAATCTGGGCAAGCCAACACTGGTGTCTGCGTCACCTTGTCTTTCAGTTTCTCAAAAGCCTGTTGCTGTTCCTCTCTCCATTCACTATCTACCCGATCCTTCGATTTCCCATGCATCAACGCATGCAGTGGAGCAGCTATTTGGGCAAACCCTTTAACAAATTTCCTATAAAATGATGTGAACCCTACAAAAGACCGCACATCTTTCACCGTCTGGGGGACTGGCCAATCTCTTATTACCCTAATTTTCTCAGGATCAGCTGTGATGCCTTCAGCTGACACCTGATATCCTAAATAACTTACTTTTGAAGCCATTATTTCACACTTTTTAGGTTTAAATCTTAAGTTATTCTCCCTCATCCTGCAAAATAATTCCCTCAATCTGACTATATGCTGATCTATTGTACTTGAAAACACCATCACATCATCAAGGTATACAAGCAACGAGGAAAAAATTTTATCCCCTAAAATCCGCTCCATGTATCTCTGAAAGGTTCCCGGACTATTTGACAATCCCATAGGCAGTCGCCTGTACTCAAAGTGTCCGAAGCTTGTGCTGAAGGCAGTCTTTGGACGGTCTGAAGGTTTTACTTCTATCTGGTGATATCCCGCCGCCAGATCAAACGTTGAGAAAAACTGGGCCCCCATCAGAGATTCTAGAGTTTCATTTATCCTAGGCAGAGGAAACGCATCGCGTACCGTGACCTTATTTAAGTCACGATAGTCAATGCACAACCTCAGCGTCCCGTCCTTTTTCCTCACTACTACAATGGCGGCAGAGTACGGACTCTCACTATGCTGAATTACTCCCTGGTCTAACAGCTGGCTAATGTGCTGCTTCACCTCTGGTACCTGGTTTGGAGGGATCCTCCGATATGGCACCCTAACCGGCCTGTCTGTGGTCACTGGGATCTCATGCTGAACCCCAATAGCCTTTCCTATGGGCTGGCCCTCTCCTTCAAAAATATCACTAAACTCTTCTATTAAACACCTAACTGCACTCTCTTGTTCCTCATTCATTTCCTCCGTGTGCACTTTGACCTCCGTACGGGCATCCGGTTGAACTGTCCTCACATACACCTCTTCACTGATGTCTTCCTCGACTTCCGTCCCCGAAGCCACTTTCCCAATCCGCCAATTGCCCCTCAAGTTCTTACGACTATCAGACAGATTTGCCACCAACACCTGGGTCATGCCTCTCACCACTCTTACAGCTGTCGGCAACACTATCACACCCTCAGGCATCCAACCTTCATCCTTTATTGTTAGAGGTTCAATCACGACTTCTTTGTTAGCTACCTGGCTTAATGAGGGAACACATACTGACAGCAACCGAGTACTCCGGGGAGGAATGGTTGGGCTTTTCTTCCTCTCCGTCATACAATACCCCAGGCTGATGGCCTCTATTGCACATAACTGCCTAACCTCATGCAAGCAATTTTCCCACTGAGCGGTGCTCCTGGCTTCCCTGCACAAGTGATACATGTGCGGCCAGATCTCCGCAACCTCCCCCAGCACATTCATCCCCAACAACCCGACATGAGATTGCCCCTTACCCTGGGTCTCAATCCCTGGACAAACCAACATCCCCACATCAGTGACTTCAACCCCACATACGACCATAGTGACCCGAATACACCCCACACACGGCACTGGAAACCCTGACGCCCCTTTTACCCTTATTCGAGTGGGCTGCAACACCACGCCTGCAGGCTCCAGCTCCCGACGGTAGAAAAGTTCATCAATTAGCGACACTTCTGCCCCAGTATCTGCTAAACCCCACATTTCACGACCGGCTACCAGCACCGAGACCTTAGGACACTCTGCTTTCAGCCTTAAGGTACCTTCTGTTGTGATTAAATTTGTCATGCGAACCACGCTTGACCATGGGTCCGCTCTCTCTTGATTCATAACATCGCCGGTGGAATCTATTGGTGAGGCCAGGAACGGTTGGCGGGGACTGCCTGGCCTTGACCATTTCCCGACCGCCAGTTCCGATTGTTATTTCCAACTCGATACTGGCCATTGGCCACGTATCCCCTTGGGACACACTCTCCTGGTCCGGACCTGCTCGTGCAATTGAAACTGAAGTGGCCCTCTTGTCCACACGCATAGCACCTCGGGAGAATCGAGCCTCCAGTCTGCGGCTCGTCCTCTCTTCCTTTAGTCAGCGGTACCTCCCTCAAGGCATCTCGTTTTTGTTCCGCCTCTCTCAGCCCCGTGATCCACTCGTCTAGACTATGGTGAGGATACTTCTTGATCTCATCCACTAACCACATACGGCTTTGTTCCTCCTTGAGCCCCCGAGTGATTGCATCTCCCAACAGGGCCTTATCATATTTATGATCATGGTGGTTCAACTCATCGTTTAAATCGAGCATAGCATCATAATATTCAAAAAGCGTTTCGTTGCTCCCTTGTTTCCGCGTCATCATCTTCTTAATGGCGTCGTACGTGGCCGTCTGCCCGCCGTATTGCTGCTTCAAATAACAAGTCAATTCATCTACGGTTTCCCAGTCTCTGCGTGCATTGTATACGCGATCTGCCGCAGGCCCCGCAAGATGCCTTATTATGAATTGGATTCGACTGACTTCGTCTCCGTCTAGCAGCTTGAGGGTTCGGTCAACCTCTCTTAACCACTTTCCTACCTCTATTCCTGGCCTACCGTCGAACTTAGACATGGTCAACCCGGCCCCGAGACTAGTTCCCTCTCCACTATTGTGTCTCCTCATCTCCCACATCGTCTCATCGTGCTGTATTTTATACTGTGTCTTTACCCTATCTAGTGCATCCCCCAACAGAGCTAGGTGTTGTTGGTGTTCCGTCTCTAACTGTTGCAATTGTGTGTGGTACTCCCCCCTTAACTGTTGTACATATACTCCATACTCCCCCCTGATTTGGTTCGCCCATGCCTGACATTCCCCATTGATCTTCCCTTCTAACTGTTCCAATCGTTCCTGGTACTCTCCCCGGATTTTCCCCTCTAGCTTCCCAATACGTTCCACGAACTCTTCTCTCAACTGTACCAACCCCGGGCTGTCTCTCCTTTTCTCCGAGTAACCCCGCACCGTCAACCACAACAAACCCATTCCCATGGCGAGCATGAGTAGAGTTGGGGTCACACTCTCTACCGTTTCCATCCACTCCATGATTACGCTCATTATCCCAACCACAGAACTATCAGTCACGAAATAAAAATAACTACGCTCTGCTACCATTTATAACCGGTCGGAATTTGCTGGACTTTAATTTCTCACTTGACTTGGGGTTTATTAAAAATTAATAGATGGTAATGGCAGTGGAAGCGCCCCTTTGAGAAAAATCCCGAACCAGCACAAGAACACTTAAATCTACTACACAAAATGAACTGTCCGTGACCCGTGGAAGGATAGCGTCTGTGACTGGGATGAATGAGACACACTGTAAAATTTAGACACTTATATTCCCTCCAACACTACAAACACAATCAAATAATGGTACACCAATATGCGCACCTCTTAACTTAAACTTTAAACACTACTCTGGGGAATAAAAGTTATACATGACATAGAAATTATTAGAAACACAGGCAACAATAAATTTGAAGTATTAAGAAATGTTGCTTGCACACATGAACAGGCCTTAAGGCTTTCACAAAATAATATCAGTCACTTAGGAAATGGTACTAAAAATTAAGAAATTAAATACTCCACAATGAATAGGCCTTAAGGGTTTTCAACAAAATAATATCAGTCACTGAGGAATGGTAATAAAAAATAAGAAATTAGATACTCTACAATGAATAGGCCTTAAGGGCTTTCAACAAAATAATACCAGGCACTGAAGAAATGGTAATAAAAAATAAGAAATTAAATACTCTACAATGAATAGGCCTTAAGGGCACTCAACAAAATTATAGCACCCCAACAGATGTACACTTCCTAACCTAACTTAACCACTACTCTGGGGAACAAGGTTATACTTGAGATCAGAATTATGAAGAACAATCAGATGCATTAAAAGAATCAATTCACAGTATCACCCTGGTTCCACTTAATGACACAACATTAAAAAAAACACTACTATCAAAATTATTTAAGAAATATTAAACTACACACGTCAAGATAATATCAGTCTGAGGAATGGTGTTAACTACACCCGTAATAAGGAAGATAAAATGTTCCTCTAGGTATCTCCTAGAGTCCTAGACTCACGGTCTCAGTGTGTGACCATTAATATACTCAGATAGCCTCAGTGTACTCCCAGTGCGTCCATGGGCAGGAAGAGAGTGAGCCAATCAGACCTTGTGCAGTTGAGAGGAGCTTTGGCTTCCCGTTAGCAAGAGGGTTTCACCAAGCGGCTCGGGACATGTGGTGTTGTGAGCCGACGTGTTGAGAGCCGTCCGGGTGGACGGCTAGATTCCCTCAAGAGATCCTTTGGTACCCCGCTAAACAGTGACAGGCCTACTCTGATCGGTCCAATGGCGACAAACGCCACCCTCAATCATCAACGGCAGTCTCAAACGGCAGTCAATCTCTCGCAGTCAAACTCCGGTCAACTCCGGTCAACTCCAGTCAAGTGGGTTCTGACGGAAACCCTGAAATGAACTCACCGTTAGCTCTAGTTTACTTTACCACTGCCCTATCTAACCCTGTCTGAGATCGAATGAGACTTACTTGTTATACTGCAATAGCGCAGCACAGGTGACTAGGCCACGTGACTATTTCTGTGGCAGACGCGCAGGGACGTCTTGTTTGTGTGAGTGCTTCCCGCTACTGAGAGAGGCAGCGTCGCGTCTCCTCAAGGCGTTAGCTTAGGTCTACGTGACATATTTTCCGCCTAACTACTAACTCCTTGGGACACCCGTAACATTATTCAGACTGCTAAACGATCTATAATAATTTCAAATTCAATAATAGTCCCTTAACTTCATGAATCGCATCATTATTAATTCGGTAAATTACATTTAATATCATATAGGCCTAGTTCCGCAATCTCTCGCTACGAGCAGGCAGCGCTCCCTCCCCTCAGATGACCTTGAACGCTCAGTATCACTCATGGCGGGGCATTTGAAATTACTCTGAAATTTCTGAATATTACATATATATATATATATATATATATATATATAATCAACGACCTCACCAGCCAGGACTCGAACCCTCGAGTGCATTAGGTCGAGGGTTCGAGTCCTGGCTGGTGAGGTCGTTGATTACATGTTCAAAGTCCGCGTGTTATATAGACTAAATATGAAATATATATATATATATATATATATATATATATATATATATATATATATATATATATATATATATATATATATATATATATATATATATATATATATATATATATATATATATATATATATATATATGTAATGAGACAAATCTGACAAGAAGAAGATTACATATAGGTAGAATATTGATAGTATAAGAGTATAAAAGAGAGGAAGATTTTGGTAGCGTGCTCGTGATAGAAATTTACACTTATCGTATCTTATACGTCAATACACATCTATTACGTCTTAAGGGCGACTTCTCAAACACTGCTTCGTTACAACTCTTTATTAATTACGAACATGACATGGACACATTAATAACACCTTCTATTGAAGTTACTAGGACATTATATTTACGTTACTAGGACATCATATTACGTTACTAGACACTCTGATTCTCGGACACGAACATGAAATGAATACACTTCCCACGTAGGTAACTCATCCCATGGAAAGCTCTGACAAACACTCACGTGACCTGGGGAAGGCCTAGCAGGGAGACTGCTTAGCTGGAACACTGGTGTCGGGAGGGCGACTGCTTAGCTGGGACACTGGTGTCGGGAGGGCGACTGCTTAGCTGGGACACCGGAGGGAAGTCGGGGAGGGAAGTCCTGCATGACTCTCCTCCCGTGAGCGGGACTCGGCTGTGGTGGACCTCCTCCTCCGATCCCTGTGTGTCTCTCTCTCTCACTCTCTGCGAATGTTCCCGAGGGAGGACTAGGACGTCCTATATATTGGGAGGCGAGCCGTCAGGTTGAGCTGATCGGGGGGGCGGCGAAGGATCTCCTTACATTTGCCCTCGCTAATGTAGGGTCAGGTCTGGACTTTTTCAGAGACTATAAGTTGTATCTTCTGGAGAAGTCATCAGGTGGGGCCGTTGTGTATATTGGGAGAGAGCCGGCCGGTGCCCCCTTACATGTGTGACATGGGAGGGGAGCCTGGCTGATTTATAACCCTTGGTCAGCCGTGAGAGTTACCCTACACTTGACCTCCCTAATGTCGGGTCAAGTCTGGACTGTTTCTGAGATGTAAGCTGTGGTCTGACAACCCATCACTACACCTCCCGCCAAGACCAAAGCTTTCATGCTCAGAGAACTGATGACACATTTTAAGTAGACAGTAACATCATGTGCAGTATCTAATATAGTCCCTGAGGCGATAATGCATCCTTACATTTTACAAATTATAACCCTAGAGATGTATGTTTTTCTACTGGCATAGTTTGATCTGACAAAGCTTACTATACCTCCCGCCAAGATTAAATCTTCTATGACAGGAGAAAAAAATAAAATACATACACAGTAAGTGAACATAGAGTGATCTAAAGATCCTTCATATCTAGCATAGTGTCCGAGGCAAACTTGCAAATCACATTCTACAAACAATAACAGGTGTTACATTGCCTAACCAGGCCGTGTCAAAATAAGAATTCGTCCCACTCAGTAGTATGTCTACAACATTGCATTTGGTAATACAAAACATTTATCAAATGAACTCATAGAAAAAGTGACTAATCTTTTAAAAAAAAAACATTCTTTGTCGTACATGATAACAAAAATCAGAGAATTAAATACAAAATACAAAATGCTCCTACTTCACATGTTAGGGTGTTATATCTTTTTAATACACATCAGCAACATCAACAACATCAGTACGTTTGTTGGGTCCAGCATGGCTCAAGTCCTCCATCCAGCTGGTATCTGAAAATAGGGAATGCCGGCAGCACAACAGCGGTAGTCGGTTGGTCCTTCCGATGATCCACCTTTTCATCGTCGACTTTCTTCTGATGTCAGCACAGGACGTCTTCTGTCTTCACATAGCACGTTTTTCTTTCTTCAATACCGCACTTTGTAGGTCGTGTCACCACATCTGACTTCTTCTCACTTCCTCCTGGTTTCTATAATATTCCAGATGATTTTTCTGTTCACCTGCGCTTCCTCTACGTGTAGAGCATTTTCATATTCCAGATGAATTTTTCTGTTCATCTGCGTTTCTTTATACATCTTCATTTTCATATTCCAGACGATTTTTCTGTTCATCTGCGTTTCTTTATACATCTTCATTTTCATATTCCAGACGATTTTTCTGTTCGTCTGCGTTTCTTTATACATCTTCGTTTTCCGTCATATTCCAGATGAATTTTTCTGCTCCATCTGTATTTCTTCTCTGCAACATCATCATTTTCAACATATTCCAGACGATTTTCTGTTCATCTGCCGTCGGCCCCCTCCGGCCGGGATGAAAGCCGGTCCACTGCTTGGGCTGTCGTCTCCTTAGATGACTGTAAGGCAGGTTCCGCGGACCAGGGCTCGCCCTCCGTACGTGAGTGTCGGCGAGGAAGGGCCAGCTACTACACCACCAGGCCCGCTCGAGAGGAGTCAGAGAGGACCGGAGGCAGTCGCCTCCGGTCAGGACCGAGACTTCCCTCCGGCGCCAGCTAAGCAGTCTCCCATAGAGACAACCCAGGACCACCTGCTAGGCCCCCCCTAGGTCACGTGAGTGTTTGTCAGAGCTTTCCATGGGATGAGTTACTTACGTGGGAAGTGTATTTATTTCATGTACGTGTCCGAGAATCAGAGTGTCTAGTAACGTAATATGATGTCCTAGTAACGTAAATATAATGTCCTAGTAACTTCAATAGAAGGTGTTATTAATGTGTCCATGTCATGTTCGTAATTAATAAAGAGTTGTAACGAAGCGATGTTTGAGAAGTCGCCCTTAAGACGTAATAGATGTGTATTGACGTATAAGATACGATAAGTGTAAATATCTATCACGAGCACGCTACCAAAGTCTTCCTCTCTTTTATACTCTTATACTATCAATATTCTACCTATATGTAATCTTCTTCTTGTGAATATATTGTAACATTACAATGGTGGCAGCGAACGTAACATAAACTCACGCCTTCCCTCGGTTAGCCATAACACCTGGCTCGTCTCATCCTTCATTTAATTCAGTTTAAGTATTGTCTACAAGTGTGTAATAAGGAATTCCTGCATAGTAGCGTGAAAAGTGTCCTAGTGTGTCACCGTTACAGCTCAAGTAAATGTCTCTCGTCGTGGTATGCGCGAATTTTTTCTAGAAATATGTTCAGTGCTTAACGTGATTTCTCAGTGTCCCGCGCGATCTGTGACATTCTCAGTAGCCCAAGTGCAGTTTGATTGTTGGTCAGTGTTGAACGTAGAAATTGTTTCAGTTATGAAAGCGGTGTCTGTACTAACTGTTATAACTTAACATGTCTTTTAACCTACATCCTCCTCCCTGTCCTAATCCTCACCTCACCCTCCTTACCCTTCCTCCCATCCCTGCCCCGCCCCGCCCCGCAAAGCCCCGGCCTGGCCCGATCAACCACGCCTCGGCTCCTCCCCACCTCACCCGCCACGCCTCGCCCCACCCCGCCCCGCGCCGGCCTGGCCAGCCGCGTCCTGCCTTGCCTCCGTCCTTACCTCACCCGCCTCGCCGCGTAAGACCTCACTAATCCCCCGTCTTTTGTCCCGTAAGCTATATGTTGATGATGATGGTTAATATAAAGTAATATTGCGATGAATGCAGAGCTTCACTCAGTGGATTTTTGTGCTGTTATGATTTGTGATGTACTCTTTGACGCGTAGTGATAAATGATATTAAGTGTAGTGTGCAGAGCTTAACTCCCCGACCCAGCCTGATGAGAAAATTGTCGTGACGGAAATAATAGTTACCAAACATTGACGTAACGTATAGAGTAATTTTTTTTTGCGAATGCACTTCCAACTAATCCATCATCCCTTTAGGATTGTTTCTCTGGCAAATATCACACACAGTACCGCCCCATGGCTAGCCGGAATCCGACCACAGCACATATAAGAAGAGAAGTAGCAGCGTGATGAATGCAGCACCACACCCGCCACACACCACCCCACTTCTTTCAAGTCCTCCCTGGTCTAGGATTAAGAAGATTTTATATTTTTCTACTTTAGGAAGTTAAGGAGTGTGGAATGCAGCGCCACACAACGAACCCTGGTGAGCCCAGCCAGGGAGGGATTCACCACTGTGGAAGGTGTAGGACAGGATGGTCTTTGGTCTCGCCGACACTCACGTACGGAGGGCGAGCCCTGGTCCGCGGAACCTGCCTTACAGTCATCTAAGGAGACGACAGCCCAAGCAGTGGACCGGCTTTCATCCCGGCCGGAGGGGGCCGACGGCAGATGAACAGAAAATCGTCTGGAATATGTTGAAAATGATGATGTTGCAGAGAAGAAATACAGATGGAGCAGAAAAATTCATCTGGAATATGACGGAAAACGAAGATGTATAAAGAAACGCAGACGAACAGAAAAATCGTCTGGACTATGAAAATGAAGATGTATAAAGAAACGCAGATGAACAGAAAAATTCATCTGGAATATGAAGGGAGGAAGACGCAGATGAACAGAAAATCGTCTGGAATATGTTGAAAATGATGATGTTGCAGAGAAGAAATACAGATGGAGCAGAAAAACTCATCTGGAATATGACGGAAAACGAAGATGTATAAAGAAACGCAGATGAACAGAAAAATCGTCTGGAATATGAAAATGAAGATGTATAAAGAAATGCAGATGAACAGAAAAATCGTCTGGAATATGAAAATGAAGATGTATAAAGAAACGCAGATGAACAGAAAATTCATCTGGAATATGAAAATGCTCTAAACGTAGAGGAAGCGCAGGTGAACAGAAAAATCATCTGGAATATTATAGAAACCAGGAGGAAGTGAGAAGAAGTCAGATGTGGTGACACGACCTACAAAGTGCGGTATTGAAGAAAGAAAAACGTGCTATGTGAAGACAGAAGACGTCCTGTGCTGACATCAGAAGAAAGTCGACGATGAAAAGGTGGATCATCGGAAGGACCAACCGACTACCGCTGTTGTGCTGCCGGCATTCCCTATTTTCAGATACCAGCTGGATGGAGGACTTGAGCCATGCTGGACCCAACAAACGTACTGATGTTGTTGATGTTGCTGATGTGTATTAAAAAGATATAACACCCTAACATGTGAAGTAGGAGCATTTTGTATTTTGTATTTAATTCTCTGATTTTTGTTATCATGTACGACAAAGAATGTTTTTTTTTTTAAAAGGTTAGTCACTTTTTCTATGAGTTCATTTGATAAATGTTTTGTATTACCAAATGCAATGTTGTAGACATACTACTGAGTGGGACGAATTCTTATTTTGACACGGCCTGGTTAGGCAATGTAACACCTGTTATTGTTTGTAGAATGTGATTTGCAAGTTTGCCTCGGACACTATGCTAGATATGAAGGATCTTTAGATCACTCTATGTTCACTTACTGTGTATGTATTTTATTTTTTTCTCCTGTCATAGAAGATTTAATCTTGGCGGGAGGTATAATAAGCTTTGTCAGATCAAACTATGCCAGTAGAAAAACATACATCTCTAGGGTTATAATTTGTAAAATGTAAGGATGCATTATCGCCTCAGGGACTATATTAGATACTGCACATGATGTTACTGTCTACTTAAAATGTGTCATCAGTTCTCTGAGCATGAAAGCTTTGGTCTTGGCGGGAGGTGTAGTGATGGGTTGTCAGACCACAGCTTACATCTCAGAAACAGTCCAGACTTGACCCGACATTAGGGAGGTCAAGTGTAGGGTAACTCTCACGGCTGACCAAGGGTTATAAATCAGCCAGGCTCCCCTCCCATGTCACACATGTAAGGGGGCACCGGCCGGCTCTCTCCCAATATACACAACGGCCCCACCTGATGACTTCTCCAGAAGATACAACTTATAGTCTCTGAAAAAGTCCAGACCTGACCCTACATTAGCGAGGGCAAATGTAAGGAGATCCTTCGCCGCCCCCCCGATCAGCTCAACCTGACGGCTCGCCTCCCAATATATAGGACGTCCTAGTCCTCCCTCGGGAACATTCGCAGAGAGTGAGAGAGAGAGACACACAGGGATCGGAGGAGGAGGTCCACCACAGCCGAGTCCCGCTCACGGGAGGAGAGTCATGCAGGACTTCCCTCCCCGACTTCCCTCCGGTGTCCCAGCTAAGCAGTCGCCCTCCCGACACCAGTGTCCCAGCTAAGCAGTCGCCCTCCCGACACCAGTGTTCCAGCTAAGCAGTCTCCCTGCTAGGCCTTCCCTAGGTCACGTGAGTGTTTGTCAGAGCTTTCCATGGGATGAGTTACCTACGTGGGAAGTGTATTCATTTCATGTTCGTGTCCGAGAATCAGAGTGTCTAGTAACGTAATATGATGTCCTAGTAACGTAAATATAATGTCCTAGTAACTTCAATAGAAGGTGTTATTAATGTGTCCATGTCATGTTCGTAATTAATAAAGAGTTGTAACGAAGCAGTGTTTAAGAAGTCGCCTTTAAGAACGTGATAGATGTGTATTGATGTATAAAGATACGATAAGTGTACGATAAGAGTAAATAACTATCACGGCCACGCTACCAAAGTCTTCCTCTCTTTATACTCTTATACTATCAATATTCTACCTATATGTAATCTTCTTCTTGTGAGTTTTGTCTCACATATATATATATATATGCAAATATATATAGTATATATATATATATATATATATATATATATATATATATATATATATATATATATATATATATATATATATATGTTATATATATATATATACATATATATATATATATATATATATATATATACATATATATGTTGTTATGCTATATTATATATATATATATTATATTTCATGTAAATCCAATAATGAAAACGTGGATAAGATAAATCTTGGATAAAATCACACGGGAGAGGTATCCCGTTGTTTCCATTTTCCCGTGTGTGGTTTTATATATATATATATATATATATATATATATATATATATATATATATATATATATATATATATATATATATATATATATATATAATTATAAAAGAAGAAACACGAAGTTCTGAAGCGCTGTGTAATTCACACCCTCGTGTTTCTTTCCTTGTGGTTATCAGCATATACCTAGATCACGCGCACCTACAGTGATTTACGGTATATATATATATATATATATATATATATATATATATATATATATATATATATATATATATATATATATATATATATATATGTGTGTGTGTGTGTGTACCAGCTTCCTATATGTTATTAGTTAGGTCAAGCACCACAACATCCCACTACTACACCTCGCCACCATCACTTCACCACCAACACTACACCAACACAACAACACCCCCCACCAACACTACACCAACACCTCACCAAAACAACATCCCACCAGCACTACAACACTAACATCAGCACTACAACACCCCCACCAACACTACAATACTCTTCACTGCTTGTGTTACACCTTGACTGTGGTATGTGTATGGTGGAGCTGTGTTTACATGAGTGTCTGTGTTTTCAAATAAATGTAGATGTTTACCTGTGAGTGTATGTCTGTCTCCCCACGTGACTGTTTATATACGTGTGTTTATATGTGACTGAGCACATACCTATGAATTAAATGTGTCCTCCTATATACCTACCATTATCCACACTACCACCATCCGCCTACCACAACCCACCCACACACCACTACCCACACGTTAACAATTTCCTCCAGCCACAGCCCCTATACCTGACTACGCCACTAACCACACACTGCCACCACCACCACCTCTACCACCCATCACTGGTATTACTGACGGCGTTACGTAATAATAACACTCCTTTCCTCCCTCACTCTCTCCCTCCCACACCCCCTCCTTCACTCTTACACTCCCTCCCTCCATCACATACACTTTCCCTCCCTCCCTCCCTCACACACACACCCTCCCTCCCTCCCTCCCTCCCACACACACACCCACACACACACACACCTCCCAACGAATCATAACATAAACACATCAGAATTTTTTTTACTGATGTGAGATGTGATTTCTGGAGACTTATGTTGCCTGACTCCAGTCCCCAATTACTGTGTGATCCATCATCTGCTGAGAGTGTTATCTCTCTCTCTCTCTCTCTCTCTCTCTCTCTCTCTCTCTCTCTCTCTCTCTAACCTTTTTTTCCCTTTTCTAATTTTTTCCATTTTTTTCTCTTCTCTATATCTCTCTGTTTCTGTCTGCCTCTGTTGTGATGACAGGTATATAGGCATACAATATATACAGACAGTGCAGGTATATAAACAATGTACAAATACCAGGATATATTACAGGTAAAGAATATACATACCTGGGACAGTTGACAGGTACACAAACAATGCACATACCTGGTACAGTTGACAGGTACACAAACAATGCACATACCTGGGACAGTTGACAGGTACACAAACAATGCACATACCTGGGACAGTTGACAGGTACACAAACAATACACATACCTGGGACAGTTGACAGGTACACAAACAATGCACATACCTGGGACAGTTGACAGTGTTACGAACCCCTCCACCAATTGTCATGATCATCCACCCAGCACTACGAACCACGCCATCTATTGTCTTGATCTACCTACCCAGCACCACGAGCACCGCCATCTAGGGACGAGACACGAGTATGACTCGTCTTAGTTACCACTCCGGGGTTTCCCTTCTCCATATCCTGGTTGTTGCGTCCCTTCCTCCAAGTCTTCTTTGAGCTCAGGAGGAAGGCACTTGGCTCTGGGGAAGTAGCCACAGGATCATCTATCCTCTAAACCTGCAGGCACCAGCGGGCTACCTAAATCCTTCTACAATACTCAGCCTTACTCGTCAGCCATCTCAGCTCCGCACTTAAGTATTTGTAATCTTGTATTGCCTCCCCACGTCCACATGCTTTAGAATTATTGTATGTTGTATAAATATGTATATACTGTTGATGTTTAGGTTAAGTATGGTTAAGGGTAAATTATAGAACGCTGAATATTTTGTTTAGGGATTTATGGTACTTTATTATACACAACAAAAACTCGCATCCTTTGTCTACCCTTTTATAGTCCGATTGTCTTTGTTTTTATTATTGTTGTTACCTGTTGGGATCTGGGTAGACGTATAACTATATTCTAAATCCCCAACTCGTAACAAATGGCGACCGTGACAGGATACGACCTTAAGTACCATATTCCTTCCTCCCTTGTTACTCAGTGTTAATTATTCCTCCCAGTCACTTCTGTTCATAATTGCTTTACGGTGGTTTAAAGTTTCCTTCATATGTGTGTGCATATATTGGTATTACCGTACAGTAAGAGTGACAGCCGTAGGATATTAGGTTCCAAGTGTCATAAGGCTTACCTGTTATTACACGTGGCAGTCGTGTAGTAAGTCTTATCGAGTGTAGGGAAGAATCCGGATCTGTTTAATGCCGTACCCTCACTCCAAAGTAGGCTTTTCCATAGTCACTAGTTTAGGGTGAAGTGATATCTTGGGATGCCCCGCTCTACCAGGACCCCATAATTATAAAGCCTCAATTATTGTTCTTCTCATTATCTCATTCAGGGTCAATCATACCATTTATCAGGGTTGTTAATCCGGATCTTTATATTAACGCCGTAATACGCCCTTCCTCTTTAAAGTATCTCGGGGTTGTTAATCCGGATCTTTATATTAACGCCGTAATACGCCCTTCCTCTTTAAAGTATCTCGGGGTTGTTAATCCGGATCTTTATATTAACGCCGTAATACGCCCTTCCTCTTTAAAGTATCTCGGGGTTGTTAATCCGGATCTTTATATTAACGCCGTAATACGCCCTTCCTCTTTAAAGTATCTCGGGGTTGTTAATCCGGATCTTTATATAAAATGCCGTAATACGCCCTTCCTCTTTCAAGTATCTCAGGGTTGTTAATCCGGATCTTTATATTAATGCCGTAATACGCCCTTCCCCTTTCAAGTCTCTTATCCTTATCTAAGGATCTTATCAGAAGAACAATATTCATAAGTGTAATTTCCCTAGGTATAACTTGGGTAGGTTCCGGGACTTTCTGGTTATCCACTGCCGTGATATTTTCTAGGGTTATCCACTTATCTTATCTTTTGACCATTAGTTAATTTATCCTATTTTTCTTAACAATGGCCACCTCAGGTTTTGATCTCCAGGATTTTATTGAAAATCCTTCCGTAGCTAAATTACGTGTTAATATCCTGAAGAAAGAATGGAAAGAAATAGCCAACTATTATAATATCCCATTTTCACAGCAACTGACTAAGGAAATGTTAAAAAATCATGTGATTGAAGTGCTGGTTCAACATGAAGTTTTAAAAGAATCCGCTGTTGACAGATTAACGCCCATGTCCAAGAAACTTCAACCACTATCCACCACCCCTCCTCACTCAGAAGTTGCTTCAGGTCTGGCTAGCCCTCAAGAAAAAACACAACGAGTAGACGCCTTAGAACTAGAACGAGCTAGGTTCGAGTTCCAAATCAAAATGAAAGAACTCGAGTTGGAACAGGCCAAGTTGGAGCAGCAGGCCAAGTTGGAGCCTGAAGAAAGGTCGGAACAGGCCAAGTTGGAGCAGGCCAAGTTGGAGCAAAAGTTGGAGCATGAGGGAAGGTTAGAACAGGCCAAGTTGGAGCATGAGGAAATGATGGAACAGGCCAAGTTGGAGCAGGAGGTTAGACTGAAAGAACTACAGGTAAGAGAGATAGAAGTCACCTTAACATCGGAGTTTAAATCAAAAGAAGTGGCATTAAGAGAGAAACTAGCTGCTTTTAACCCTGCTACTGCTTCTTCCCTTGTTCCCGGGTTTGATGAATCCGATATGGACGGGTCATTTAGGACTTTTGAGAAAATAGCCGGGAAGAATGAGTGGCCAAAGGACCAGTGGGTGTCAGTGTTAGTTCCTAAATTATGTGGTAAGGCTCGTAGAGTTTATAACTGTTTAGACCAGACTGATGACTATGATAACGTAAAAAAGAATATCCTCACCTCTTATGCTATCACGCCAGATGGATACCGGCAGAAGTTTCGTAAACTAACCAAACCATTTTCACACACCTTTGTTGAGTTTGCTCAAAAAAAGCTTAGGTTTTTTAAGAAGTGGTTAGAGGCTACAGAGACCTCCACATTTCAGGATTTGTTAAATTTGGTAGTCCTGGAGGAGTGGAAGAGCAAGATACCATTTCACATCTTGAAGCATGTGGAGGAGCGTGGAGAGGTTAATTTAGGGCGTGCGGCTGAGCTGGCTGATGCGTACGCCTTGCTGGTGGAGTCACTGTGCCGTAGGGAACGTGGTACTTTCCAACATGTTAGGTCCTCCTCTGATGATAACCTTGGGGACGTGAGTGGTAGGTCGAAAGGTCCCACACCTACTCCTCCCGATGCAACCAAGCTTACTTGTTCTTACTGTAAAAACCCAGGCCATACAATCCAGACTTGTAAACACCCAAAGTGTCGAATTGCTAAAAGTAGTTACCTGGATCCTAAATCCAAACCAATAGCAAACACCAATGTGGAAAGGCCCCATCAGGATCTCTTCTCTTCATTCACCTATGAGGGAAAAATTTCAATCATAGAGGGGTCTCGTTCTTTCCCTATTCGTATACTACGTGATACGGGCTCAGCACAATCTATCCTCCTGTCTAACGTCATTCCTGATATATCTACCGCATTTACTAATGAGAGTGTTCTAATTTCAGATCTCTCGTCCCATTCTTCCTATCCTTTAGCTAAAGTGCACCTCCAATGTCCCTTGATTACTGGGGAAGTGCAAATAGCCATTAGGAAAGACCCAATGCCTGTGTGCGGCATTCATTTATTATTGGGTAATGACTTGGTAGGAGATCTAGTGGTTCCTAATATAAAGACAGTCGACTCTCCCTTACCTGTCCAACTCCACCACTGACCTTAAAAGAAACTATTCCTCATCTTTTTTCCCATCTTGTGCTGTCACCCGGTCACAGAGTGTGCGAAATGGGCCCTCTTCATCTAAAACCACCTCCAATATCTTCCTACCCACAGAAGATCTGTACAATAAGACCATTAGTAAGGATGAGCTCATTAAAGCCCAACAATCTGATCCATCTTTGAATAAACTTCATCATGCGGCAGTTGAGGGTAAAGATTTTTACACCCTTCCTTATTTTTATTATCAGGAAGGGGTTTTGATAAGGGCCTATAGACCCCCTGAGCTTACCCATCTAGACACGTGGTCTGAAATACATCAAGTGGTAATTCCCTCCTCAGTCAGACCAGCATTAATTGCCCTTGCCCATGATGGTATTTCAGGACATTTGGGAATCCTGAAAACATATAAAAAGCTCCTCCAACACCATTACTGGCCTGGACTTAGGAAGGATGTGTCAAAGTACCTAAAAACTTGTCATATTTGTCAAATGGTAGGAAAACCAAATGAAAGTATACCAGCAGCTCCCATTAAGCCCATCCCAGTATTTTCTACACCATTTGAAAAGATTGTTGTGGATTGTGTGGGCCCATTACCAAAGACTAAGAAGGGACATCAATTCCTGCTCACGGTTATGGATACCAGTACACGTTATCCTGAGGCTTTTCCCCTTAAAAGCATGACTTCAAAAAACGTAATCAAACATCTTTTGCACCTTTTCATTTCAGTGGGCATTCCTAAAGAGATCCAATCCGATCAGGGCACCAATTTTACGAGCAATCTTTTCAAACAGGTGATGAAAGACCTCAGTGTGGACCATTGTACATCTTCGGCTTACCACCCACAATCCCAAGGTTGCTTGGAACAGTTCCATCAAACTTTCAAATCAATGCT
This sequence comes from Homarus americanus, assembly GCF_018991925.1. Classification (NCBI taxonomy): domain Eukaryota; kingdom Metazoa; phylum Arthropoda; class Malacostraca; order Decapoda; family Nephropidae; genus Homarus; species Homarus americanus. The sequence goes on from NW_024723350.1 coordinate 20,415, forward strand.
CAAAAAATACTGTATAGAACACCAAAAGGAATGGGATGAAAGCATAGACTTGTTGCTCTTTGCCATCAGGGAATGTCCCCAGGAGTCATTGGGTTTCTCCCCGTTCGAGTTACTATATGGGAGACAAATTAGGGGACCCCTTAAAATAGTAAAGGAGCTGTGGTTTGACACTCCATCTATTAAGCCCGCAACAGTTTCCCAATACATTGACACTTTA
>NW_024723351.1:0-28922 GCF_018991925.1 Homarus americanus
TGAGTGTTGGTGGTGAGGAGGTGGTGGTGGTGAGGTGTTGGTGGTGGTGGTGAGTGTTGGTGGTGGTGGTGAGGTGTTGAGGTGGTGGTGGGTAGGTGTTGGTGGTGGTGGTGAGTGGTGGTGGTGAGTGTTGGTGGTGGTGGTGGTGAGTGGTGTGGTGGTGTTGTGGTGAGTGTTGGTGGTGTGGGTGGTGGGTGTTGTTGTTGGGTGGTGAGTGGTGGTGAGTGGTGTTGTTGGTGGTGGTGAGTGTTGGTGGTGGTGGTGGTGAGTGTTGTTGGTGGTGAGGTGGTGGTGAGTGGTGGTGGTGAGTGGTGGTGAGGGTGTTGGTGGTGGTGGTGAGTGGGTGGTGGTGTTGGTGAGTGGTGGTGGTTGTGGTGGTGAGGTGTTGGTGGTGGTGAGTGGTGGTGAGTGTTGTGGTGGTGGTGGTGGTGGTGGTGGTGAGTGGTGTGTGTTGTTGTTGGTGGTGGGTGGTGATGGTGGTGGTGATGGTGGAGTGTTGGTGGTGAGTGGTGGTGGTGTTGGTGGTGGTGGTGAGTGGTGATGGTGGTGAGTGGTGGGGTGAGTTGGTGGTGAGTGGTGGTGAGGTGTTGGTGGTGTGGTGGTGGTGAGGTGTTGGTGGTGGTGGTGGAGTGTTGGTGGTGGGTGGTGAGTGGTGGTGAGTGGTGGTGGTGGTGGTGAGTGGTGGTGGTGGTGGTGTGTGTTGTTGTTGTTGGGTGGTGAGTGGTGATGGTGAGTGTTGGTGAGGTGGAGTGGTGATGGTGAGTGTTGGTGGTGAGTGGTGGGTGAGTGTTGGTGGTGGTGGTGAGTGGTGGTGGTGGTGGAGTGGTGGTGGTGGTGGTGGTGGTGGTGAGTGGGGTTGGTGCGTGTTGTTGTTGGTGGTGAGTGGTGGTGGTGGGTGGTGGTGGTGAGTGGTGGTGGGTGGTGTTGTTGTTGTTGGTGGTGGAGTGGTGGTGGTGGTGGTGAGTGGTGGTGGTGAGTGGTGAGGTGGTGCATGTTGTTGTTGGTGGTGCATGTTGGTGGTGTGGTGGTGGTGGTGGTGAGTGTTGGTGGTGGTGGTGGTGGTGTTGGTGAGTGTTGGTGGTGAGTGGTGGTGGTGAGTGTTGGTGGTGGTGGTGGTGAGTGGTGGTGAGTGTTGGTGGTGAGTGGTGGTGGTGAGGTGGTGGTGGTGAGTGGTGGTGGTGGTGTTGGTGGTGGTGAGGTGGTGGTGGTGGTGGTGGTGGTGGAGGTGGTGGTGGTGGTGGTGGTGGGGTGAGGTGGTGGTGGTGTTGGTGGTGGTGGTGGTGGTGAGTGTTGGTGGAGGTGAGTGGTGGTGGTGCATGTTGGAGGTGGTGGTGGTGAGTGGTGGTGAGTGTTGGTGGTGAGTGGTGGTGGTGGTGGTGGTGGTGGATGTTGTTGGTGGTGGTGTTGAGTGGGTGGTGAGTGGTGGTGGTGAGTGGTGGTGAGTGTTGGTGGTGGTGAGTGGTGGTGAGTGTTGGTGGTGGTGTTGTGGGTGGTGTAGTTTTGGTGGTGATGGTGGTGAGTGTTGGTGGTGGTGTGGTGGTGAGTGGTGTTGTTGGTGGTGGTGAGTGGTGGTGGTGGTGGTGGTGGTGAGTGGTGGTGAGGTGGTGGTGGTGAGTGGTGGTGGTGCGTGTTGTTGGTGGTGGTGGTGGTGGTGGTGGAGTGTTGGGTGGTGGTGAGTGGTGGTGGTGAGTGTTGGTGGTGAGTGGTGGTGAGTGTTGGTGGTGAGTGGTGGTGGTGGTGTGTTGTTGTTGGTGGGTGAGTGCTGGTGCTGAGTGTTGGTGGTGGTGGTGAGTGTTGGTGATGTGGTAGTGAGTGGGGGTGGTGAGTGGTGGTGGTGAGTGTTGGTGGTGGTGGTGGTAGTGGTGGTGGTGAGTGGTGGTGAGTGTTGGTGGTGAGTGATGGTGGTGAGTGTTGGTGGTGAGTGTTGGTGGTGGTGGTGGTAGTGGTGGTGGTCAGTGGTGGTGAGTGTTGGTGGTGAGTGGTGGTGGTGAGTGGTGGTGGTGAGTGTTGGTGGTGAGTGTTGGTGGTGAGTGGTGGTGGTGGAGGTGTTGGTGGTGGTGGTAGTAGTGGTGAGTGGTCAGTGGTGGTGAGTGTTGGTGGTGGTGAGTGGTGGTGGTGGTGTTGGTGGTGGTAGTGGTGAGTGGTGAGTGGTCAGTGGTGGTGAGTGTTGGTGGTGAGTGGTGGTGGTGATGTTGTTGGTGATTGGTGAGTGTTGGTGGTGGTGGTGAGTGGTGGTGGTGGTGGTGGTGGTGGAGTGTTGGTGGTGGTGGTGGTAGTGGTGGTGGTGAGTGGTGGTGAGTGTTGGTGGTGAGTGGTGGTGGTGGTGTTGGTGGTGAGTGTTGGTGGTGAGGTGGTGGTGGTGATGTTGGTGGTGGTGGTGGTGAGTGGTGAGTGGTAGTGTTGGTGAGTGTTGGTGGTGAGTGGGTGGTGGTGAGTGTTGGTGGTGAGTGTTGGTGGTGAGTGGTGGTGGTGGGTGTTGGTGGTGAGTGTTGGTGGTGGAGTGGTGGTGGTTGATGTTGGTGGTGGTGAGGTGTTGGTGGTGTGGTGGTGGTGGTGGTGAGGTGTTGGTTGTGGTGGTGGTGGTGGTGGTGGTTGGTGGTGGTGGGTGGTGGTGGATGTTGTTGTTGGTGGTGAGTGTTGGTGGTGGTGGTGGGGAGTGGTGTGGTGGTGGTGGGAGTGTTGGTGGTGGTGGTGGTGGTGAGTGTTGGTGGTGGTGGTGAGTGTTGGTGGTGGTGGTGGAGTGTTGGTGTGGTGGTGGTGAGTGGTGGTGGTGGTGGTGAGTGGTGGTGGTGGAGTGGTGGTGGATGTTGGTGGTGGTGGTGGTGGTGGGTGGTGGGTGGGTGTTGGTGGTGGTGGTGGTGGGTGGTGTTGTTGTTGGTGGGAGTGGTGTGGTGGTGTGTTGGTGGTGTGGTGAGTGTTGATTGGTGGTGGTGGTGGTGATGTTGTTGTTGGTGGTGAGTGTGGTGGTGGTGGTGAGTGTTGGTGGTGATTGGTGGTGGTGGAGGTGTTGGTGAGGTGGTGGTGGTGAGTGTTGGTGGTGGTGGTGGTGAGTGTTGGTGGTGGTGGTGGTGAGTGTTGGTGGTGATGTTGTTGTTGGTGGTGAGTATTGTGGTGGTGGTGGTGAGTGTTGGTGGGTGGTGGTGAGTGTTGGTGGTGGTGATTGGTGGTGGTGAGTGTTGGGTGATGGTGGTGGTGGTGGTGGTGTGGTGGTGGTGGTGGTGGTGGTGGGTGTTGGTGGTGGTGAGGTGTTGGTGGTGGTGGTGGTGAGTGTTGGTGGTGGTGTGGTGGGTGTTGGTGGTGGTGGTGAGTGTTGGGGTGGTGAGTGTTGGTGGTGGGTGAGTGTTGGTGGTGGTGGTGAGTGTTGGTGGTGGTGGTGAGTGTTGGTGTGGTGGTGAGTGTTGGTGGTGGTGTTGGTGGTGTTGGTGGTGATGATGTTGGTGGTGGTGAGTGTTGGTGGTGGTGGTGAGTGGTGATGGTTGGTGGTGGTGGTGGTGGTGAGTGTTGGTGGTGGTGGTGAGTGTTGGTGGTGGTGAGGAGGTGGTGTTGGTGGTGGTGGTGTTGGTGGTGGTGGTGGTGTTGGTGGCGGTGGTGAGTCTAATGCAACTTTAGAATATTTAAGTCTCATCTTGTAAAATTCAACAATGTAAATTATATTCTGGCCAGGGTAATTTGTATGAATTTTATGAACTAAAAACAAGTTTCTTCAGTAAATAAACAAATTATACTTCACCCAGACACTATCTGTCTAATCAAAATACCCCACTCCCTCCCCTCTTCCCACGCTCCTTTAGGTCCTCCTCCTCCTGCCCCCCCCTACCAAATGTTCCAGGTTAAAACAGTATATTTACATTTTAGTAATAAATAATACCTCAGACTAAGTTAGGATATATAAATAAATTATTCGTTCACAGCAGGTGGCATTAAATAACCAAGCGTGTATGTATGTATGTATGTGTGTATGTGTGTGTGTATGTAATATGTAATAATATATATATGTATATATGTATATCATATCATATGTATGTAATAATATCTTATAATAATAATAATATATATGTATGTATATGTAATGAGTGGAATCATATTGAGGTCTGGGTATGTGATGACACAGGAGGAGAAACAGAGGTTCTAGAGAGCTTGTTGTGATTTAAAATGTTCGGGAGATTGCGGACTGGGAAGTGTGCAAGTCAAGGGTTGTGGGGGAGGGTGGGTCCACAATGGTCCCGGGTGGGTATGTATATATATATATATATATATATGTATATATAATATGTATATATATATATATATATATATATATATATATATGTATATATATATATATATATATATATATATATGTAATATATTATATATATAATAATAATATATATATATATATATATATATATATAATATATATATATATATATATATATATATATATATATATATATATATATATATATAATATATAATATAATAATATGTATATATATATATATATATTTCATGTAGATAATGACGTGGATAAGATAAATCTTGATAAAATCTGGAAGAACAGCAGGGCATATGGCTTTCATCTTTATTAGGAACATCTTCAGAGCAACATTTGCCTCTGAAGATGTCTTAGTGGAGATCTAGGTGTTCGCTTTTCCGTAATTTTATGATATATATATATATATATATATATATATATATATATATATATATATATATATATATATATATATATATATATATATATATATATATATATATATACGCTGTTTCTTTATATATATATATTCACAACATCATGGTTAAGTTAAACGTTCTTGGAAGCGTGGCGTTTACGAAATGGACGTTGTATCACATAAACTTTGTATTTATACTTACGTGTATGTGGAATACTATATACGTATATATACACTTTACTCTTAAATCTCTACTGTAATGTGATGCAGTGATTAATTTTTATCTCTTGTGCAAAATACATGACGTTTATATTAAAATTATTCACTGTTTTGCAAGATTCCATCAACCCTGGGCAGTTGGGGAGAGGGGGGAGGGGAGGTGGCAGGGAGGCTTGGGGGGAGGGGAGGTGTAGCGTTTGACAGTTGGCACAGGCCCAGGTCTAACTCGTGTACCTGTATATTTTCAGTTCTTAAGTAATACGCTTCTCTCTTATAAAAAGCCAGTGACATGACCTGGGTGAATATAATTAACACTGCTGGGATTCTTGTAACATACTGATTAATTTGAATATAAACATGCTATAATTTGCACAAAACAAAAATTTTAGTACGTAATCAAATTAGTACATGTGCCTCAGCTTGCACTAAAGGTCATTTATTCTATTACATTTTTTTGGTATGGTGTGTGCATGTAAATGGGTGAAAATAAATGAAGAAATCTATGTAAATCTACCCAAAAATATAGTTGAAAATTTTTAAATAAAATGTACAGTACTGTACACTAATGTACAACAATTTTTATCTCTTGAGGAAAATATATGGCGTTTATATTCAAATTATTGGCTGTCTTGCAAGGATTCCAGCAATACAAATTATAATTTCCTAACTTTAGTCTGAGATATTATATAAGATAAAAACTGTAAGCCTAAAAGGCTGGGGTGGGTGGGTGGGTGGGGGAGGACTGAGAATGCAGTCAGTGAGGGGTTGGGGGTTGAGGTGATAAGTTTGAGCCGAAGGTCTCTGTGTTTATTTAACAGTCCTACTAAGCTTCTCTCATTTTAAAATGCCAGTGATATGACCTAGAGATATAATTAACATTATTGGGATTCTTGTAAGATACTGATTTATTTGAATATAAACATGTTTATTTGCACTAGACATAACAATTTTAGTACCGTAATCAAATTAGAACATGTACTCCAGCTTTGAACTAAGGTCATATATTTTTTATGTTTCTGTTAGTATGGTGTGTGCATGTAAATGGATGAAAATAAATAAATAAATTTATGTAAATCTACAAAAATACAGTTGAAAACATTTTACAAAATGTACTACAGTTATTTACTAATCTAATACTTTTTATATCTTGAGCAAAATATATGGCGCTTATATTCAAATTAATCTCTGTCTTGCAAGGATTTCAGCAATGCAAATTATATTATCCTAACTTTAGTCTGAGATATTATATAAAATAAACATAAGAAATCACCAATCTTTAATGGGAACACAAGGAGGTGGAAGAGGGAGGGCTGGAGGTGAGGTGACAGAATGTCTGGCGTTTGTTTGTTTATTTATCTATTTGAGATAAAATTTGACAGTTGGCGTTGAAGGCCTGCCTGCGAGTTAATTTATCATTACTTAAAGTGACTAATCTTTTCATAATTTGCCACCCAAGCGACCTGGGTGAATATAACTTACATTGGAGGATTCTTGTAAGATAGTAATTTATTTGAATACCTGTATAAACAAGCTATAAAGTTCGTTTAAGTACCTCAGTTAATTTCGATTCTGAACTGCCTTTCATAAGAACTTCAATTCGGTTAGCGAAAAATTCGGTTGAAAAAATTCGGTCAACAAAGTTCTTCCGAATGCAGCCTCAACATGTTTTCGCTTGCACTGACCGGCAACCAGCTACTATCAGTCCGCCAATACATTAATCGGTTCTGGGCTTAAATTCCTTACTATTTTAGTAAATATCAAAAGTTTATACTATTCAATAATTTTAAAGTTTAATATTCAATTTTTAGTCATTTTAACAATTATTGGACATAATTGAAGGTAAAGTGACTAGTTTATCTTGTGACATCAGCCTCTTAACACAGCAAACAGGAGTTAGTCTCTCTCTGTTTTTCACTGGAGGTAACATCTTGCTTGAGACTCTCTTCAACTAAACGCTTTTCTGTGTTTCAAAGCAAATTATTGGACATTTTGAAATATATTTTACATATTGACAATATATAATGCAGTGCAGTGTTGATTTAAAAAATCTTGAATTACAGAGATAATTTTATGGGTGAAATGGCGCCATGGGGTGACTTCTCTTCCACCCTAATGCCTTCTCTTCTTCCTTCTCCTCCACCCCATTCTAAATCCCATCATCATCATCATCATCCAGGAGTTCTACATACACACCTCAAAAGTGAACTTTTCTACCATTTTGTTGAATTTAGGAAATTTTCGGTGAGCTGGAACCAATTACAAAACCCAGAAACAATGGTTTCGGTTGAACTTTTAGGTTGAGCGACCTTCTGGAGCAGTTGAGTTCGTTAACGGAGGGTCACTGTATTTGCAATAGACATAAAAATTTTAGTACCGTAATCATTTAGTATACAATACAGGTTTAACTAGGTCCATTGTTACTGTACAATATTGACTAAATTCACTAGATAACGTCGCCTGGAGCACAATCTATAAGAATCCCATGCATACGTGACTGTGCCCGCCTAGGCCATTTAGGTTGCCAGGTCCCATTATTTGAATTTTTTTCAATTTAAATTTTAATTGTTTATTCCTTGATAGAGAGCGGGATCCTAGTGCTGTCACTTGGTACCCCTGTACCATAACACCAGAAGCAGCTGGCCAGTGTCACAAGTATATACAGTACAGTACAGTCATCCCTTGGTTATCGCGCCTAATTGGGACCCCCCGATAACTAGTACAGAACCTATGGGATTTATTCTAATTGGTTCAAGGCACCCAAGACCCAACCCCAAGTTTCCCATTTTACAACCATTTAGCCACATAAATATATATATAATGTTATGGTAAATATCATAAATACAAACAGGCATGGCTAGGTTTATTACAAAGTGATGAAAAGGGTATGCTTAATACTGTAGTCCACAAAACATGTAACTATGCTTTTTTTTATTTGGCCCCCATCATATGAGTCCGTCACATTAGGACGCCTGAAAGCTCCTCTTCTCTCTTAATCTTAGAGTGCACCAGAGACTTCACTATTCTTAGTAATGCCACAGAATTTAATTAAACCCCAATTGCAACTGGGGTGCAATTGTTGAGGCAACTAGATATGTCTGATTACAGCAAATGTGTTATTGTCAATTTTAGGTGAAAGATTTTATCCTCAATAGATGTAGGTTAACATTCCACCTGGGCAAAGCCTAAGGAAGGAAGCATATTCCTTTAACACATAATATCTGACCAGTATGGGGAGGATCGTGTCCCCGGCCAGGGGTTGTGGGTGGTCCAGCAGGCGTCACGATTTTTTGGGAGGCACGCGAGCAATTCGGTTGGACGTTAACCGGCGCATGACTGTATATATATATATATATATATATATAATATATATATATATATATATATATATATATATATATATATATATATATATATATATATATATATATCTTAATAAAATCACACGGGAAAACGGAAACAACGGAGTACCTTAGCTTTCGTCTTTATTCAAGACATCTTCAGAGGCAACTGGATTACATGGACAGAGAGAGGCTTACATATGCAGGGAGACCTTAAAAACATGAGGTCAGGTCATAATGATGTCATCCACTAATCCCCACACCAACACATACGTAGAGGAGCTTAAGAGAAGGGGGTGACGTGACTAGTCAGGTCAGGTAAAAAATAAGGGACCCACAAAATAACTATCATACATCTAGATCAAAGGTTTTCAAAGCATTTTTAACCTTGGGCCACTGACAAATAAATTTATGTAACATATTTTCAGTTTTGAACTGACCATCACTAAGGTTTATTGATTTTAATTCCTTAATCAAACTAGCTTCAACCAGAAGTCTTTCTGTGACACAAGATGATTTAAATACTTCTAAGCTTTTTTTCCCAAGCAATGGGGTGATTATTATTCCTAACATGAACGAACAAGGCACTGCTTTCAGATGCAGTTCTGATATTATACTTATGTTGTTTGATTCTGAGCTGCAGTGTTTTTCCTGTCTGTCCTACATAATTACAATTACATTTACTACATGGAATACAATAAACACTTCCATTTAAATTCAAACTTGGGCTATTCCTTATTAACATATTGGTAATGGTTGAGTCATACTTGAAAACAACATTAATATTTAAAAGCTTGAGGGACCGAACTAACGGGACAAATTCATTACGATAGGGCAGAGTCAAAATATTCTTAAGTGTAGGAACTTGTCTGGTTTGAGAGGAATGAAAGGATTTTTTAGCCCTTTTAAAACAACGATCAACAAACACAGAAGGGTACCCGAGTTTCTGTGCAATGGAACGAATTTATTGACGATGAATTGAAACGCGAATAATAGAGGACCGCAAAATAAATGTCCATGAATTATCCAGGCGTACTGTACAATGGTCTTGCACAATCTATCTCACTTTTTTCTTTACCAACAGTGGTTACTTACAATGTTCATTAAATAACATTAATTAAAACATACATATTCTTTTGTTTATATTAATTTTACTACAGCTATAACCAGGGTCTTATTTTCTTCAGTTTCTTATGTAGAATGATTGTTATGGGTGTAAACACTAACAAAAACAATGCAGTCTTGTCTTCTCTTGTGTGTTTTCATATTATACATATTATTAATGAATAATTGTATTGTTCATGCATATATAAACTTGAATTCAATCAAAGAGACAGTCAGTAATAAACAATAATTTTAATGAATCTTTTGTACACATTTTATAAAGATAAATGACACTGTTTCCATGAGTGTGTACATACAATTGTTGGCCTTTTGCTATCAGCCTCTCACTTTTTTCTTTACCATCAGTGGTTATTGTTACTGTACATTAAATAACATCAATTAAAGCATATATATATATTTTTTTTTTTACATTAATTTTACTACAGCAACAACCGGGGTCTTATATTCTTCAGTTTCAGATGGATAACTGACATTATGGGTGTAATCACTGACAACAACAATGGTGTCACGTCTCCTCTTGTGTGACCATATTATTATTGATTTATATTGTTTAAGGTGCATGCATAAACATTATTTAAAGAATATAGTTTGCATTTTTCATTAATCTTCATGTTTTGGGGGAAAAGAGGATAAAAAAAGCCACACAAAATATATGAAAAGGTCAGACTAGGAAATGCATCTCATTAATATTGTTATATTTTAATGGTAAATATTGATTCACGATACGATGATTCACCTTACACAGCAATATAGGACACATTACCGTCGTTATTCGAGGGTTTACTGTACCGTACAGAAACAAAAATATATAAAATAAGAAAAAATAAGATTGTATGGGTATGGTGTGTGTAGGAGAATACCGAGTCTAGCAATCACCATAACACAGAGGTGTTTGTTCGCTGTGCATGTGTCATTGTTACATAAGAAACCATAAGATTCGTGGAAATATCATTTCATTGCTCTAATACGACTTAAAAAAATAAATAAATAAAATAAAATAAAATACGAAAAATGAAGAATGGGAAGTGAATTCTGTGTGGGATAAATGGGAGGTACAGCAGGTGGGTGGTTGGACAACTCCCCTGTACAATGTACAGTACTGTAGGTATTGTACACTGTAAACACTTGTTGTCAAGTGTTAACCTAACACCTTGGGCCATTTACTGTAATAAAATTTTTCTGGGCTTACACATTACAATAACATAATTTGGCAACATAATAATGAGTAGGCTTAGGATAATTATGCATTTAAAAATGGCTAAATATGCATGCAAATATGCAGTAATAACTGAGAAAATGTGCACTTTAAAATATGTTAATAAATAATAACTACTAAGTTAATAACTCCTTTTCTGTACATTTTCTCAGTAAATTTACTTTCCCAGACAGGATGTTGCCGAAGTAGGATTTTTTAAAGAAGGATTAAATACAAAAAAACAATATACTGAAAGAAAAGTAATTTATTAAACAATACTGAAAAAAGTATTTTCCTTTTAAGAAAACAGAAGAACAAAAGAGTGTCAGGAGGGAACTGGTGAAGCCCGTGCATCTATACCCTGCCTGGCTGAACACGAACCCATCACGTACAGTTCATGTCCACTGACCAGCCCACCACGGCCTAGCTAACCACAGCCTAATGTTGAGCTAAATAAACGTCACTTAAGTATGTTCCTTTTGGATATTATGACGCTGAAACAAAATCGCGTATTTTCGATATTGCATTAGTGCAACAAAATGGACATTTATTTTATTTCAAATATCAGTAATTTCTGCCCCAGCATTGCTGTTATGCTCGCGAATTTTTTGACCAGGAAGGTTGAAGAATGTTTTATAATATTTTGGAATTTTCAAAATATATGCCATATAGAACAAAAAAATATGAATACAGTATGCACTTTAGCTCGAAAATGGCTTAAATATGCATTTGCATATGCACATATGCAAATGCATAATTATCCTAAGCCTAATAATGAGAAAGGGAATAATTCAGAGTGCCACAATATATCAAAAGTGCAGTATTGAATTACACTATATCGATGGTCTACTGTATAGTATTTTCAAATAACTTTTAAATCCAATCAATAACTGAAGAAAATGTAACTTTTTCAGGTACAATTGTTAGCCATAACTTTGCTTGTAATACTTTTACCATGGTATGTAAAAAGCTGATCATGTCATGCCCTGGACTAAGGCGATTCTTTGTACAGTACATTACTTCGTTAAGCCACCTTACATTGTTAAAACTTTATTATTTCTGCCTCTAATGATCACATTACTGACCTTTGATAAGAGTTGGGGTGAAACTGATGAAGCTGTTGATGCTGAAGGATCCTGGGCAGCAATCCCAGCAACTGCAGCAGACACACCTACTCGCAGACGTGTCTCAAAGAGGTCATCTTTATTTATATTCTGATAAAGAAAGACAAGATTATTACTGAAAAATGCTAAGTGTTATTCCTATTTCATGATGTATGTGATTTATGAGTCTGAACTTTAAGTACATCTTAGTACTTCCATGTTAATATCTAGTTAAAGGATTACAGCTAAACGTTGTCCAACACAAGTTTCTTGAAAATGTATTTGATTATCTGCTCTAAAAAGATGTGGCAATAATTGACTGATTACAGTTGGGTCTCAGTGTAGGCGAGGGTTACATTTCTTGAATCCGGTGCAAGCGTATATTCGCATATATTCGGGTCCCCCATCTATATCAGGCATGGGGCAATTAATTAACTTAGCTTAACTAGTTAACTTTTGAAATAACAGTTTAACTTAGCATAATTTAATTTTTTGCAAATTAATTGATTAACTTCGATTAATTATCAATTAACTCTTTTAAAAAAAATAACAAATAATATAGAACACACCAGCCCTTGTGGCCAGTGAATATATAACACACCAGCCCTTGTGGCCAGTGAATATATAACACACCAGCCCTTGTGGCCAGTGAATATATAACACACCAGCCCTTGTGGCCAGTGAATATAGAACACACCAGGCCCTTGTACAGTGAATATATAACACACCAGCCCTTGTGGACAGTGAATATATAACACACCAGCCCTTGTAGCCAGGGAATATATAACACACCAGCCCTTGTGGCCAGTGAATATATAACACACCAGCCCATGTAGCCAGGGAATATATAACACACCAGCCCTTGTACAGTGAATATATACACACCAGCCCTTGTGGCCAGTGAATAAATAACATGCACCAGCCCTTGTGGCCAGTGAATATATAACACACCTCAGCCCTCAGGCCAGTGAATATAGAACACACCAGCCTCTTGTGGCCAGTGAATATATAACACACCAGCCCCTTGTGGCCAGTGAATAAATAACACACCAGCCCTGTGGCCAGTGAATATATAATACACCAGCTCCTTGTACAGTGAATATAACACACCAGCCCTTGTACAGTGAATAGAACACACCAGCCCTTGTGGCCAGTGAATATATAACACACCAGCCCTTGTGGCCAGTGAATATATAACACACCAGCCCTTGTGGCCAGTGAATATATAACACACCAGCCCTTGTGGCCAGTGAATATAGAACACACCAGCCCTTGTGGCCAGTGAATATATAACACACCAGCCCTTGTGGCCAGTGAATATATAACACACCAGCCCTTGTAGCCAGTGAATATAACACACCAACCCTTGTGGCCAGTGAATATATAACACACACCAGCCCTTGTGTGATGAATATATAACACACCAGCCCTTGTGGCCAGTGAATATATAACACACCAGCCCTTGTGTCCAGTGAATATAACACAGAAGCCCTTGTGCAGTGAATATATAGCTTACACCAGCCCTTGTGTCCAGTGAATATATAACACACAGCCCTTGTGGCCAGTAAATATATAACACACACCCAGCCCTTGTGGCCAGTGAATATATATACACCAGCCCATGGCCAGTGAATATAGAACACACAATCCCCTTGTAGCCAATGAATATATAACACACCAGCCCTTGTGGCCGAGTGAATATATAACACACACCAGCCCTTGTGGCCAGTGAATATATAACACACCAGCATGGCCAGTGAATATATAACACACCAGCCCTTGTGGCCAGTAAGATATATAACACACCAGCCCCTTGTGGCCAGTGATATATAACACACCAGCCCTTGTGTGATGAATATATAACACACCAGCCCTTGTGGCCAGTGAATATATAACACACCAGCCCTTGTGTGCAGTGAATATATAACACACCAGCCCTTGTGGCCAGTGAATATATAACACACCAGCCCTTGTGGCCGTGAATATAACACACACCAGCCCTTGTGGCCAGTGAATATATAACACACCAGCCCTTGTAGCCAGTGAATATATAACACACCAGCCCTTGTGGCAGTGAATATATAACACACCAGCCCTTGTGGCCAGTGAATATATAACACACCAGCCCCACTTGTGTGATGAATATATAACACACCAGCCCCTTGTGCCCCAGTGAATATACTTACACCAGCCCTTGTAGCCAGTGAATATATAACACACCAGCCCTTGTGGTCCGTGAATATAAAACACCAGCCCTTGTGGCCAGTGAATATATAACACACCAGCCCTTGTGGCCAGTGAATATATAACACACCAGCCCTTGTGGCCAGTAGACATAACACACCACCAGCCTTGTAGCCAGTGAATATATAACACACAGCCCTTGTGTGGTGATATATAACACACACCAGCCCTTGTAGCCAGTGAATATATAACACACTAGCCACTTAACAGCAGTGAATATATGAACACCAGCCCTTGGCCAGTGAATATATAACACACCAGCCCTTGTGGCCAGTGAATATATAACACACCAGCCGCACTGGCCAGTGAATATAACACACCAGCCCTTGTGGCTGGTAGTATATAACACACCAGCCACTTGTGGCCAGTGAATATAAACACACCAGCCATTGTGGCCAGTGAATATATAACACAACCCTTGTGGCTAGCAAATATATAACACCAGCCCTTGGCCAGTGAATATAGAACACACAGCCCTTGTGGCTAGTGAATATATAACACACACCAGCCCTTGTGGCAGTGAATATATAACACACCAGCCCTTGTAGCCAGTGAATATATAACACCAGCCTTGTCCAGTGAATATATAACACACCAGCCCTTGTGTGCAGTGAATATATAACACACCAGCCCTTGTGGCCAGTGAATATATAACACACCAGCCCTTGTGGCTAGTGAATATAACACACACACCAGCCCTTGTGGCCAGTGAATATAGAACACACCAGCCATTGTGGCCAGTGAATATATAACACACCAGCCCCTTGGCTGTAAATATATAACACCAGCCCTTGGCCCGGTGAATATAGAACACACCAGCCCTTGTGGCTAGTGAATATACTGTACACCAGCCACTTGTGGCCAGTGAATATATAACACACCACCAGCCCTTGTAGCCAGTGAATATATAACACACCAACCCTTGTATCCAGTGAATATATAACACACAGCCCTTGTGGCCGGTGAATATATAACACACCAACCCTTATGCCAGTGAATATATAACACACCAGCCCTTGTATCGTGAATATGCAGAACACAGCAGCCCTTGTGGCCAGTGAATATAGAACACGCAGCCCTTAATGGCCAGTGAATATAGAACACACCAGCCCTTGAGCCAATGTGAATATAACACACCAGCCCTTGTGGCCAGTGAATATATAACACACCAGCCCCATAGCAACCCAGTGAATATAACACACCAACCCTTGTATCCAGTGAATATATAACACACCAGCCCTTGTGGCCAGTGAATATAACACACAACCCTTAGCCATCCAGTGAATATATAACACGCAGCCCTTGTATCCAGTGAATATAGAACACAGCAGCCCTTGTGGCCAGTGAATATAGAACACACCAGCCCTTAGCCAGTGAATATAACACACCAACCCTTGTATCCAGTGAATATAGAACACACCAGCCCTTGTGGCCAGTGAATATATAACACACACCAACCTTGTATCCAGTGAATATATAACACACCAGCCCTTGTGCCCAGTGAATATATAACACACCAGCCTTATGGCAGTGAATATTAACACACCAGCCCTTGTGGCCAGTGAATATATAACACACCAACGCCTTATCCAGTGAATATATAACACACCAGCCCTTGTGGCCAGTGAATATATAACACACCAACCACTTGTGGCCAGTGAATATATAGCACATAGCCTTGTGGCCGGTGAATATATAACACACACCAGCCCTTGTGGCCAGTGAATATAGAACACCAGCCCTTGTGGCCAGTGAATATATAACACACCAGCCCTTGTATCCAGTGAATATATAACACACACCAGCCCTTGTGGCCGAGTGATATATAACACACCAACCCCAGCAATGGCCAGTGAATATATAACACACCAGCCCTTGTATCCAGTGATATATAACACACCAGCCCTTGTGGCCAGTGAATATAGCACACCAGCCCTTGTGGCCAGTGAATATATAACACACCAGCCCCTTGTGGCCGATGAATATATAACACACCAACCCCTTGTGCCAGTGAATATAACACACCAGCCCTTGTGGCCAGTGAATATATAACACACCGTCTGTATCCAGTGAATATAACACACCAGCCACTTGTGGCCAATGAATATAACACACCAGCCCTTGTACCCAGTAGACCACTATAACACACCAGCCCTTGTGGCCAGTGAGATATAACAAACCAGCCCTTTGGCCAGTGAATATATAACACACCCCAGCCCTTGGGGCCAGTGAATATATAACACACACCAGGCCTTGTGGCCAGTGATCATATAACACACACCAGCCCCATGGCCAGTGAATATATAACACACCAGCCATGTGGCCAGCAAATATACTTTAGCCCTTGTGGCCAGTGAATATAAATTTTTAGCACTTGTGGCAGTGAATATATAACACACACCAGCCCTTGTAGCCAGTGAATATAAGACACACCAACCCCTTGTGGCCAGTGAATATATAACACACCAGCCCTTGTGCCCAGTGAATATATAACACACCAGCCCTTGTATTGATGAATATGAACACACCAGCCCTTGTGGCCAGTGAATATATAACACACCAGCCCTTGTGGCCAGTGAATATATAACATACCAGCCCTTGTGCCCAGTGAATATATAACACACACCAGCCCTTGTGGCCAGTGAATATATAACACATAGCCCGTTGTGCCCAGTGAATATATAACACACCAGGCCTTGTGGCCAGTGAATATCTCTTACACACCAGCCCTTGTGGCAGTGAATATATAACACACACCAGCCCCTTGTGGCCAGTGAATATAACACACCAGACCTTGTAGCCAGTGAATATATAACACACCAGCCCTTGTGGCCAGTGAATATATAACACACCAGCCCTTGTGGCCAGTGAATATATAACTTTTGTGCCATGGCCCGATGAATATATAACACACCAACCCTTGTATCCAGTGAATATATAACACACCAGCCCTTGTGGCCAGTGAATATATAACACACCAGCCCTTGTGGCCAGTGAATATATAACACACAGCCCTTGTGGCCAGTGAATATATAACACACCAGCCCTTGTGCCCCAGTGAATATATAACACACACCCCAGCCCTTGTGGCCAGGAATATAGAACACACCAGCCCCTTGTGGCCAGTGAATATAGAACACACCAGCCCTTGGCCAGTGAATATATAACACACACCAGCCCTTGTGGCCAGTGAATATGTATAACACACCAGCCCTTGTGGCCAGTAAGATATATAGCACACACCAGCCCTTGTCACCCAGTGAATATATAACACACCAGCCCCCTTGTGTTGAATATATAACACACCAGCCCATATGGCCAGTGAATATATAACACACAGCCTTGCCCAGTAGAGATATATAACACACCAGCCCTTGTGGCCAGTGAATATATAACACACCAGCCCTTGTGGCCAGTGAATATAACACACCAGCCCTTGTGATGAATATATGTACACCAGCCCCTGTGGCTTGTGAATATATAACACAAGCCTTGTGCCCAGTGAATATATAACACACTGGCCACTTGTGTGATGAGAATATATAACACACCAGCCCTTATGGCCAGTGAATATATAACACACACCAGCCCTTGTGGCCAGTGAATATATAACAAACCAGCCCTTGTGGCCAGTGAATATATAACACACACACCTTGTGGCCAGTGAATATAACACCCACACCAGCTGGCCAGTGAATATACCATTTAAGCCCTTGTGGCCAGTGAATATAACACACCAGCCCTTGTGCAGTGAATATATATTACACCAGCCCTTGTGGCCAGTGAATACTCTCTTACACCAGCCCTTATGGCCAGTGAATATATAACACACACCAGCCCTTGTGCCCAGTGAATACATATAACACACCAGCCCTTGTGGCCAGTGAATATATAACACACCAGCCCTTGTGGCCGAGAGTGAATCGC
Organism: Homarus americanus; assembly: GCF_018991925.1. Taxonomy (NCBI): domain Eukaryota; kingdom Metazoa; phylum Arthropoda; class Malacostraca; order Decapoda; family Nephropidae; genus Homarus; species Homarus americanus. The sequence continues at coordinate 17,807 of NW_024723351.1, forward strand.
CATAACACACCAGCCCTTGTGTGTGAATATATAAACAAACCAGCCCTTGTGGCCAGTGAATATATGACACACCAGCCCTTGTGATGAATATATAACAAACCAGCCCTTGTGGCCAGTGAATATATATAACACCAGCCCTTGGCCAGTGAATATATAACACACCAGCCCTTGTGGCCAGTGAATATATAACACACCAGCCCTTGTGGCCAGTGAATATATAACACACACCAGCCCTTGTGCCCAGTGAATATATAACACAGCCCTTGTGGCCAGTGAATATAACACACACCAGCCCTTGTGGCCCGTGAATATCTCGCACACCAGCCGCGCCCAGCCAGTGAATATATAACAAACCAGCCCTTGTGGCCATTGAATATATAACACACCAGCCCTTGTGGCAGTGAATATATAACACACCAGCCCTTGTGTGGTGAATATATAATAAACCAGCCCTTGTGGCAGTGAATATACTTTTAGCCCTTATTGCCCAGTGAATATAACACACACAGCCCTTGTGGCCAGTGAATATATAACACACCAGCCACTTGTGGCCAGTGAATATAAAACACAGCAGCCCTTGTGTGTTGAATATACTCTTTGCAGCCCTTGGCCAGTGAATATATAACACACCAGCCCTTGTGGCCAGTGAATATAAAACACACCATCCTTGTAGCCAGTGAATATATAACACACCAGCCCACTTGTGGCCAGTGAATATATAACACACCAGCCTTTGTGGCCAGTGAATATATAACACACCAGCCCTTGTGGCCCGTGAATATAGAACACACAAGCACTTGTGGCCAGTGAATATATATTCACAGCCCTTGTAGCCAGTGGACCATATAACACACCAGCCCTTGTGGCCAGTTAATATACTCTTTTTCAGCCCTTGTGGCCAGTGAATATATAACACACCAGCCCTTGTGGCCAGTGAATATATAACACACCAGACCTTGTGTGATGAATATATAACACACCGCCCGCGCCTTGGCCAGTGAATATATAACACACCAGCCCTTGTGGCCAGTGAATATAACACATAGCCCTTGTAGTGAATATATAACACACACTAACCCTTGGCCAGCGAATATATATAACACACCAGCCCTTGTAGCCAGTGAATATATAACACACCTGCCAACCCTTGTAGCCCAGTGAATATATAACACACACCAGCCCTTGTAGCCAGTGAATATAGAACACCAGCACTTGTGGCCAGTGAATATATAACACACCAGCCCAGCCAATGTGAATATAACACACCAGCCCTTGTGGCCAGTGAATATAGAACACCAGCACTTGGCCAGTGAATATATAACCGCAGCCCTTATTGGCCATGAATACTCACCATGCAGCGCAGCCAGCAGTGAATATATAACACACCAGCCCTTGTGGCCAGTGAATATAGAACACCAGCACTTGTAGCCAGTGAATATATAACACACCAGCCCTTGTGGCCAGTGAATATATAACACACCAGCCCTTGTGGCCAGTGAATATAAAACACATAGCCCTTGTCGCCAGTGAATATATAACACACCAGCCCTTGTGGCCGTGAATATATATTACACCAGCCCTTGTGCCCAGTGAATATATAACACACCAGCCCTTGTGGCCAGTGAATATATACTTGCACCAGCCCTTGTGGCCAGTGAATATATAACACACCAGCCCGCCTTGGCCCGTGAATATATAACACACACCAGCCGCTGGCAATAGTGAATATATAACACCAGCCCTTGGCCAGTGAATATATAACCCCACACCAACCCTTGTGCCCAGTAGACCTAACACAGCCCTTGTGGCCAGTGAATATATAACACACCAGCCCTTGTGGCCAGTGAATATATAACACACCAGCCCTTGTGGCCAGTGAATATATAACACACCAGCCCTTGTAGCCAGTGAATATTTAACACACCAGCCCTTGTAGCCAGTGAATATTTAACACACCAGCCCTTGTGGCCAGTGAATATATAACACACCAGCCCTTGTAGCCAGTGAATATTTAACACACCAGCCCTTGTGCCCAGTGAATATCCATACTGTTGACTTTCCTGTACAGTACACGAAACGTTTGAAGCCAGACTGGAGAGGGTGAGGCCGCCCTGCCTGCTGCCTCTCAGTTACTCAGTTGTCGTTGGAGTGTCCATGTGATAAACACGTGATAAAAAAGTCAAGAATTTATAATTATTTTATCTCAAGACTTATTCTTACCAAAGAAGTAGTGTGCCAGACTACCTCACTGTTCAGGTATTCAAACTACAGTATTCATTGACTATTTTAGAAAACATTTACAGGATATTAAGTTATTTACCGGTAATCCACATGAAAATTCCCCTAAGCAAATTTGACACAGACTGATTAACTTAACTTAATTGAAAATATCTTAACTTATTTAGTTAATGTTAAAAGACCAGGTTAACTTAATTTAAATGGAAAAAAAGAAAAGTAACTTAACTTAACCAGTTAAATTTGAAGCTTAATCGCCCCATGCCTGATCTATATATACGTACAACCCCTTTTTTTATACTAATGTAACCAATGTGCAACTTCAGTATTTGATACACTTGTCTTTTTTCTTCAAAAATTTTCACAGCACTGTACAGTAATATCTTTCTTAGCCAGAATCCCTCAAACCTGGAACTCTCTAATAGCCAGAATTGGAAATTGCTTGACATTTTTCTGGAAAATTCCCTAAATTCTGGGTTTGGAAACAAATTACGAGGTTAAAAATCAGGAGAATTTTCTGAAAAAAAAAAAAAACAGTAAAATACGTCCAAATTTTTATTTGTGGGTCTGGGAGTAAATATTGATTATGAAATAATGTGCAATTACCGGAAATTGCAAGAAAATCACTCCAAACCTTTCTGCTCAGGGCTTGGGGACAAGTGTTACCAACATTATGAAAGATTGTATGATTATTTGCGAGAGGATTTTCCCATTATTATTTATTTGTATACGTTTTGTGCGTGTGTCTACACACACACACACATATATAAACACCCGAGGACGAGTTACTGCACCACGTGAACACCACACCACCCGGTATCCCCATGACCACGTGAGGTCCTTCATATCAACACCCGAGGACGAGTTACTACACCACGTGAACACCACACCGCCTGGTGTCTCCATGACCACGTGAGGTCCTTCATATCAACACCCGAGGACGAGTTGCTACACCACGTGAACAACACACCATCTGGTATCCCCATGACCACGTGAGGTCCTTCATATCAACACCCGAGGACGAGTTACTACACCACGTGAACACCACACCACCTGGTGTCTCCATGACCACGTGAGGTCCTTCATATCAACACCCGAGGACGAGTTACTACACCACGTGAACACCACACCACCCGGTATCCCTATGACCACGTGAGGTCCTTCATATCAACACCCGAGGACGAGTTACTGCACCACGTGAACACCACACCACCCGGTATCCCCATGACCACGTGAGGTCCTTCATATCAACACCCGAGGACGAGTTACTACACCACGTGAACACCACACCACCCGGTATCCCCATGACCACGTGAGGTCCTTCATATCAACACCCGAGGACGAGTTACTACACCACGTGATCACCTCACCACCTGGTGTCTCCATGACCAATCCAGGCCGGGGCCATCAACTGTAAACTATAATTATTTGTATGTTCAATTCATGTTCCTTCTTCTTTCAGTTATGAAAGCTTTTGTTAAATGACCCACCCACCCCATGTCTTTGTATGTAATAAGTCATTTTTGTCCAATGTATATTTTCAGCCTTGGGGCTGTCAACTTTTTCAATAAACCGTTAATTATTATTATTAATTATTGCAATACAGGTAAAAGAAATAATTGTCCTAAAGGCAAACACATAAAGGGGATATACATTTCTTTGTGGCCATTTTGAGAATGCAAATATAAATATTTCTTTAAATGTACATACAATACTAAAAAAGTTAAATAATACAGTAATAAAACAATGTAATTCTGAGCTGAGCTAACAAGGCATAGGGTGCGGTGATGGAGTCAGGTGGTGACGTGACATGATGGCTCGATTTGGCTACCTTTACACTTACACAACTGATCAGTGAATAAACCAGGGCATATGGAGACGCAGTATACAGTACACTAGTGATGTGACGAAGCTTTGCAACTGCAACCACACCTGCTGAACAACGGCAAATTATGGGATGTTTATACTCAAATTAATTGCTATCTTGCAAGAATTCAAGCAATGTAAGTTATATTCTGCAGTCGAGTCGATTCAATGACATTGTATTAGCGAAAAAATTAAACCCTCTGCCCTGACAATTACGTAGTCTGCATTAATCTCCCCTCCTGGCTGTGAACACCCTACCCCCTCCTCCCACCCAGCAGGGGAATTAATGGGGTGAAGTCCACCACAACAGAGATAGCCCTGGCATGTGAAAACATAGCCAGAGCTGCAGCGAGTGGTAGCCAATGTAATCTAACTCTCCGGGATGTAGCGAAGGCATTTGACAAAGTCTGGCATGACAGTCTAAAATATAAGATCCTCCAACTCGTACTTCCCGCCAACATTGAAAAGCTGCTTTACAATTTTCCTGGTGGCAGAAATGCCAGACTGAGGATGGGGAAACACACAAGAGAGACCTTCCCACTCATGAGGGGAGTCCCTCAGGACAACGTTCTCTCTCCGATCCTATATAAATACAGTGGTCCCTTGGTTAATGAATGGTTCGGTTAACAAAATTTTGATTAACAAATTACCTTCCATAAGAATCTTCAATTCGGTTAACGAACAAAAATTCCGTTAATGAAATCCTTACGAACATCACGTTTTGTTGTGAGCATCAGCTGATCGGCTAGTCTGCCAATTCAGTAATCTGTTCTATGCTTACATTCGTTTCCAGTGGAGTAAATATCAAGAAAATTGTGCTCTTTAATATTTGTGCATATTTTATATTAAAATCATTGGTCATTCTAAAATTTTGCCATCCAAGCTCTGTCTACATAAAAGTTTTTGAACTATTATTTTTGGCTCGATATATGTAACTTTATTCATTTATTGAAACCCATTTACATGCATACACTGTCCTAAGGGCAAAGCTGAACTGTACATGTAATCAAAATAATGTACAAAATGAATACTAAAATTTTAGTCTGGTGCAAACTATTGCATGTTTACATTCAAATTAATCACTATCTTATATGAATTCCAGCAATGAAAATTATATTCTCCCCAGTCACTTCTATGAAATTATATATGCAAAAAACAAAAACTCAATCTAAAGGACATAAATAAACAAATAAATACTTCACTAGACTTTCGGCGCTCACTGTCAAACATGTCACTGTCACCCTCCACCCCCCCCTCCCAGCAATGGTTTGGTGGTTATACAGTAAGCTTTAAGTTTTTATCTTATATAATATCACAGACTAGAGTTAGGAAAATATAATTTGCATTGCAGGAATCCTTGCAAGACGGCGAATAATTTGAATATAAACGTCATATATTTTGCACAAGAGATAAAAATTAATCACCTGTATCACATTACAGTGATTTAAGAGTAAGAGTGTGTGTGTGTATATATATACAGTCATGCGCCGGTTAACGTCCGACCGAAGAACGTCCGATCGCACATATGTCCGTGGCACCCCCCCCCCCAAAAAAAAACTTCCGTGACGCCTGCTGGACCACCACTCCACAACCCCCTGACGGAGACACGATGATCCTCCCCATACTGGTCAGATATTATGTATTAAAGGAATATGCTTCCTTACTTAGGCTTATTTTAAGCATTTGCCTACAGGTGAAATGTTAACCTACATCTATTGAGGATAAAATCTTTCACCTACAAATTGACAATAACACATTTGCTGTGATCAGACATATCTAGTTGCCTCAACAATTGCAACCCCAGTTGCAATTAGGGTTGCAATTTCAAATTCTGTGGCATCACTAAAAATAGTAAAGTTTCTGGTGCACTCTAAGATTAAGAGAGAAAACAGAGGACTCAGGCGTCCTAATGTGATAGAAAATGGACTCGTATGACGGGGGACCAAATAAAAAAAAGCATAGCTACATGTTTTGTGGACTACAGTATTAAGCGTACCCTTTTCATCACTTTGTAATAAACCTAGCCATGCTTATGTGTATTTATGATATTTACCATAACATTATATATATATTTAGTGGGTATAAATGGTCGTAAAATGGGAAACTTGGGTGTGGGTCTTGGGTGCCAGGAACCAATTAGAATAAATCCCATAGGTTCTGTACTTTCGTTATCGGCGGGGTCCCAATTAGGCGCGATAACCAAGGGATGACTGTACTGTACTGTATATACTTGTGACACTGGCCAGTTGCTTCAGGTGTTATGGTACAGGGGTACCAAGTGACAGCACTAGGATCCCGCTTCCGCTATCAAGGAATAAACAATAAAAATTTAATTTGAAAAAAAAACATTCAAATAATGGGACCTAGCGAACCGAAATGGACCTAGAGCGGGCACAGTCACGTATGCATCGCGTATTCTTATAGATTGTGAGGCCAGGCGTACATTATCTAGTGAATTTAGTCAATATTGTACAGTAACAATGGACCTAAGTGCAAACCTGTATTGTACATGTACTAAATGATTATGGTACTAAAATTGTTATGTCTATTGCAAATATAGCTTGTTTATACAGGTATTCAAATAAATTACTATCTTACAAGAATCCCTCCTATGTAAGTTATATTCACCCAGGTCGTTTGGGTGGCAAATTATGAGAAGAGCTTAGTCACTCTTAAGTAATGATAAATAAACACACACACAGGCCTTCAGCGCCAACTGTCAAATCTTATCTCAAATAAATAAACAAACAAACGCCAGACATTCTGTCACCTCACCTCCCGCCCCCTCTTCCCACACGCTCCTGGCTACTTCCTTCCTTGTGTTCCCAGACAAAAGATTGGTGATTTCTTTATGTTTATTTTATATAATATCTCAGACTAAAGTTAGGATAATATAATTTGCATTGCTGAAATCCTTGCAAGACAGAGATTAATTTAAATATAAGCGTCATATATTTTGCTCAAGATATAAACAAAACAGTACATTAGTGTACAATACTGTAGTACATTTATGATAAAAAAATTTTCAACTGTATTTTTGGGTAGATTTACATAGATTTCTTCATTTATTTTCATCCATTTACATGCACACACCATACTAAAATAAACGTAAAAGAAATAAATGACCTTAGTTCAAAGCTGGAGTGCACATGTACTAATTTGATTACGGTACTAAAATTGTTATGTCTAGTGCGAATTACAACATGTTTATATTCAAATAAATCAGTATCTTACAAGAATCCCAGCAATGTTAATTATATTCTCCTAGGTCATTTCACTGGCATTTTAAAATGAGAGAAGCTTAGTAGGACTGTTAAATAAACACACAGAGACCTTCGACTCAAACTTATCACCTCAACCTCCCAACCCCTCGCTGGCTGGCTGTCCCTCCCAGCCAGGGTTTTAGGCTTACAGTTTTTATCTTATATAATATCTCGGACTAAATTTAGGAGATTATAATTTGCATTGCTGGAATCCTTGCAAGACAGCAAATAATTTGAATATAAATGTCATATATTTTGCTCAAGAGATAAAAATTTCTGTACATTAGTGTACAGTACTGTAGTACATTTATAATATAAAATTTTTCAACTGTATTTTTGGGTAATTTACATCAATTTCTTCATTTATTTTCATCCATTTACATGCACACACCATACTAAAAGAAACGTAAAAGAAATAAATGACCTTAGTGCAAAGCTGGAGTGCACATGTACTAATTTGATTACAGTACTAAAATTGTTATGTCTAGTGCAAATTACAACATGTTTATATTCAAATTAATCAGTATCTTACAAGAATCCCAACAATGTTAATTATATTCACCCAGGTCATGTCACTGGCTTTTTATAAGAGAGAAGCTTAGTCACTTAAGAACTGATAAATATACAGGTACACGAGTTAGACCTTGGGCCGGTGCCAACTGTCAAACGTTACTACCTCCCCTACCCCCAAGCCCCCTCACTCGCTCCCTCCCTCCCTCTCCCCCTAACTGCCCAGCGTTGCTGGAATCCGTGAAAAACAGTGAATAATCTTAATATAAACGTCATGTATTTTGCACAAGAGATAAAAATTAATCACATGGTATCACATTACAGTAGTGATTTAAGAGTAAAAGTGTATACAGTATTACCCCGCCTAACGCGGTTTCACTTAACGCGTTTTATCATACACGCGGTGCCTCGCCAGAGCTGAACTTTCACTTAACACGGATTTTTTCCACATATACGCGGTGAGTGTCCGGCTCGAGACGCTATTTTTAGATTTGCCCCACCCGCCACCCTGCCTGTTTTAGCTCATAAAATTCATACAAATTACCCGGCCAGAATATAATTTACATTGCTGGAATTCTTATAATTTGGTGATCATTTTGAATATAAACATCATATATTTTGCATTAGACATACAAATTTTAGATAAAAATTTTTCTCAGAGTAACTATGTTATCTTTTGTGCAAAATATATGACATTTATATTCAAAATATTCCTGGTCTTACAAGGAATCCAGCAATGTCAATTATATTATCCTAACTTTAGTTTGAGGTATTATTTATTAAAATTTAGTGGTTATCCCACACATCTCCTTGGGACGGTTGGTGGGGGGTGGGGGGGAGGGAGGGACCGACCGACCATCTGTTACCCCGTGAAGAATTATTTTTTTTTTTTTATTAACTGAAGATATTTGTTTTAGCTCATAAAATTCATACAAATTACCCGGTCTGAATATAATTTACATTGCTGGAATTCTTATAATTTGATGATCATTTTGAATATAAACATCATATATTTTGCATTAGACATACAAATTTTAGATAAAAATTTTTCTCAAATTAACTATGTTATCTTTTGTGCAAAATATATGACATTTATATTCAAAATATTCCTGGTCTTACAAGGAATCCAGCAATGTCAATTATATTATCCTAACTTTAATCTGAGGTATTATTTAATACTAAATGTTAAAAACTCTGGAAGGGAGGATTGGTGGGGGGTGGGGGGGAGGGTTGGGACTGACCGCGCGGTTGGAAGAGGGGGGGAGGCAAGGTGGGGTACTTTGATTGACAGATAGTGTCGTGAAGATTATTTTTTTTTTTATTAACTGAAGATATTTGTTTTAGCTCATAAAATTCATACAAATTACCCGGTCAGAATATAATTTACATTGCTGGAATTCTTATAATTTGGTGATCATTTTGAATATAAACATCATATATTTTGCATTAAACATACAATTTTTAGATAAAAATTTTTCTCTAGGTAACTATGTTATCTTTTGTGCAAAATATATGACATTTATATTCAAAATATTCCTGGTCTTACAAGGAATCCAGCAATGTCAATTGTATTATCCTAACTTTAGTTTGAGGTATTATTATTGTGTTTTTCGTGGTTTCGAAGAGCTGGTGAATGTAATATCAAAATTAGATGTTATTTTACTACAAACAGGTGTGCCTCAGTGCGGAGTTTGGGGTCGCTAGTTTCATTGGAATTAATCCTATGTTCTGTCAATTTATCATGATTTCACTTTAACGCGACCCTCTGGGTTCAATTGACCGCTATGGGTACAACTGTATATAACGATATAGTATTCACATACACATAAGTATAAATACAAAGTTTATGTGATGATCGGACAACGCCCATTTCGTTAACGCCACATTTCCAAGAACGATCTAGGACGCTAACTGGCGCATGACTGTGTGTGTGTATATATATATAGAGAGTATTCTTAGTTGCCTATATTCAAACATCTTCTGATGCTTCGAAGATGTTCCTTGAATAAAGATATGCTACAGTTCCGCTGCTTTCCTTTTCCCTGCTGATTTTATCAAGATTTATCTTATCCACGCTTATTGTGGATCTACATGATATATATATATATAGTCAACCTCACTTTACGTTAATGTAACCTACAGGGCACCGCGAAAGTGAGAACGCTGAAAGTGAATAACATAACATATGGGATTAAATGAAACAGAGACTGGCCTGACCCCAAACTCCACTTTTTCCAACACAATACCTATGTTCTAGTAAAATAACATCTTAATTTTATGATGGTACATGCACACAATTAATACTTATGAGAAATAGAGAAATACAGTCGCTAGTTAATGTCCATTCAAATACACGACTCCCTCTTCTCACACTACACTGCTGGCTCTTCCTCTGAGAAATTTTGGGTGAAACCAGGTAATAAATAGTACCTCAAACCAAAGTTAGGATAATATAATTGACATTGCGGATTCCTTGTAAGACCAGAATATTTTTAATAAATGTCATACATTTTTCACAAAGATACATATTTACTCAGATTAAAAATTACATCTAAAATTTGTATGTCTAATGCAAAATCTATGATGTTTATATTCAAAGATCATCAAATTGTAAATTCCAGCAATGTAAATTATATTCTGCAATTGTATGAATTTTATACAAAACAAATATCTTCAGTTAATAAAAAAAAAAAATATTCTTCACACTCAGAATCAGATGGTCGGTCGGTCCTCCTCACCAGATGTGTGAAAACCAGAATATTTACCTTTTAGTAATAAATAATAATTAACTAGTTAGGATAATATAATTATATGATTCCTTGTAAGCTCAGAATATTTTGAATATAAATGTCATATATTTTGCAAAAAAATAACATATTTACTCAGAGTAAACATTATATCTAAAATTTGTATGTCTAATGCAAAATCTATGATGTTTATATTCAAAATGATCATCATATTGTAAGAATTCCAGCAATGTAAATTATATTCTGGCCGGATAATATGAATTTTATGATAAAACAGGCGGTGGCGGTGGGGCTAATTCAAAATAGCGCTCGAGTCGACACTCTGCGCCAGACACGCTTATATTTGAAAACTGTTATGAAACTGCTCTTGCGAGGCACCGCCAGATACGTGAATAGCGCTTGTTTAAAACCGTTGCTAAGCGGGTATTATTGTATATATATAAATATATATTTATCTTATCCACGCCATTGTGATTTACATGAAATATATATATA
>NW_024723352.1:0-15657 GCF_018991925.1 Homarus americanus
GATCCAATACGCCCCTGGCACACACACTCCCCATGGTGATGAGTGAACCTATCAGCACTGCACACACTCCACGTGAGGGGGAACTACACATTCAGCAACACACCCCAAAGGTGAACCTATCGCCCACTGGTACACACACTCCCATTTGGTGAAGACCTGGCACACACACCCGAACGGTGAACCCATCACCTGGTATACAGACCACGGTGGTGCAGAACCCTAACGCCCCCTGCACACACTCCCACGGTGCTGATGGTGAACCCAAGTTCCCTGTGCACACACCTCACAGTGGCAGTGAACCCAACGCTCACTTCTACACACACTCCCAAGGAAAGATGGTATGCAAATCCCCCTGGCACACACCCCCACAGTGGTGAAACTAACGTCCCGGTAACACAACCCAGCTGCAGATGGTGAACCTAATGCCCCTGGTACACAGACACCCTCGATGGTGAACCCAATGCCTCGGCACACACACTCCCCACGGTGATGGAGAACCTAACGTCCCTGGATAACACACTCCCCACGGTGGGTGATGGCCTGCACACACACACCCCACGGTGGTATGCAGGATCCCACTACCTTACACACACTACTGCGGTGAACCTAACGCACCTTGCACACACACACCAGAGGCAGGACTTAACCATGATACCTCATGAGATGCAGAACGAACGCCTTGCACACACACCTCACAGTGAACTGCCCGGTGCACACACTCTCACGGTGGTGATGGTGAACCTAATGCTCCCTCTTACACACACTCCCATGGTGTTGATGGTGAACATAATGCTCCCTGGTACACACACTCCCACGATGGTGATGGTGAACCTAACCCTCACTGGAACACACACTCCCAAGGTGGTGATGGTGAACCTAACGCTCCATGGAACACACACTCCCACGGTGGTGATGGTGAACCTTACGCTCCCAGGTACACACACTCCAACGGTGGTGATGGTGAACCTAACGCTCCCTGGTACACACACTCCCACGGTGGTGATGGTGAAACTAACGCTCCGTGGTACACACACTCCCACGATGGTGATGGTGAACCTAACGCTCACTGGTACACACACTCACACGGCGGTGAACCTAACACACCCTGGTACACACACACACACCAATGGTGGTGATGGTGATCCTAATGCTCCCTGGTACACACACTCCCATGGTGGTGATGGTGAACCTATCGCTACCTGGTACACACACTCCCACGGTGGTGAGGGTGAACCTAACGGTATCTAGTACACACACTCCCAAGGTGGTGATGGTGAACCTATCGCTCCCTGGTACACACACTCCCACGGTGGTGATGGTGAACCTAACGATCCCTGGTACCTGCTCCCACGAGGTAGTGACAGTGAACCTCATCATCCTGAGTATGAACTCCAACAGTGGTGCTGGTGAACCTAACGCTCCCTTGGCTGCACCTCCCACAGGTGATGGTGAACCTAATGCTCCTAGTGCACACACTCTCCTGATGGTGATAATCAACCTAATGCTCCCTACACACTCCCCATGGTGTTGATGGTGATAAAGTACTCCTGGTACACACACTCCCCACAGTGGTAACCTAACGCTCCCTGGTGGCTTACTCCCACGGTGGTGATGAGTGAGCCTAACGCTCCCTGGTACACAGGCACACTCGATGGTGAACCTAACGCTTCCTGGTACACACACTCCCACGGTGGTGATGGTGAACCTAACGTTCCCTGGTACACACACTCCCACGGTGGTGAAGGTGAACCTAACGCTCCCTGGTACACACACTCCCACCGTGGTGATGGTGAACCTAACGCTCCCTGGTACACACACACCCACGGCGGTGAACCAATCGCTCCCTGGTACACACACTCCCACGGTGGTGCTGGTGAACCTAACGCTCCCTGGTGCACACACTCCCACGGTGGTGATGGTGAACCTAATGCTCCCTGGTGCACACACTCTCACAGTGGTGATAGTGAACCTAATGCTCCCTGTTACACACACTCCCATGGTGTTGATGGTGAACATAATGCTCCCTGGTACACACACTCCCACAGTGGTGAACCTAACGCTCCCTGGTAAACACACTCCCACGGTGGTGATGGTGTTCCCAACGCCCTGGCACACAGACACCCTCGATGGTGAACCTAACGCCTGGCACACACACTCCCCACGGGTGGTGACAGAACCTAACGCTTCCTGGCACACACACACTCACTTGGTGGTGATGAGAACCCAACGCCCCTGGTACACACACACCACGGTGGTGCTGGCATCCTAACGCCCCTGGCACACACACTCCCACGGGGTATGGTGAACCGTCGCCCCTGGTGCACACACTCCTCACGGTGGGGTTATGGTGAACCCACGCCCTCTACACACACCCCATGGTGTTGATGAGAACATAATGCCCTGGCACCACATGACTCCCACGGTGGTGAACCCAATGCTCCCTGGCATAGGGCCACACACCCCACGGTGGTGACAGAACAACCCCTGGCACACACACCCCAAGGTGGTGCTGGTGAACCCAACGCCCCTGCACACACACTGCAAGGTGGTGATGGTGAACCCACCGCCCCTAGTACACACACTCCCCACGGTGGTGATGGTGAACCCAACGGCCCCTGGCACACACACCCCACGGGTGGTGATGGTGAACAACCTCCCTGGTACACACACACCCCAAGGTGGTGATGGTGAACCCACGCTCCCCTGGTACACACACTCCCACGGTGGTGATGGTGAACCTAACGCCCTGGTACACGCACACACTCCCACGGTGGTGATGGTGAACCTAATGCTCCCTGGTGCACACACTCCCACGGTGGTAACCTAACGCACCCTGGTACACACACTCCCACGGTGGTGAACCTAATGCTCCCTGGTACACACACACTCACACGGTGGTGAACCTAACGCTCCATGGTACACACACTCCCACGGTGGTGATGGTGAACCTAAACCTCCCTGGTACACACACTCGCAAGGTGGTGATGGTGAACCTAACGCTCTCTGGTACACACACTCCCACGGTGGTGGTGGTGAAGCTAACCCTCCCAGGTACACACACTCCCACGGTGGTGATGGTGAACCTAACGCTCCCTGGTAGACACACTCCCACGGTGGTGATGGTGAACCTAACGCTTCCTGGTACACACACTGCCACGGTGGTGATGGTGAACCAAACGCTCCATGTTACACACACTCCCATGGTGGTGATGGTGAAGCTAACCCTCCCTGGTACACGCACTCCCACGGTGGTGATGGTGAATCTAACGCTTCCTGGTACACACCCACACGGTGGTGATGGTGAACCTAACGCTCCCTGGTACACTCACTCCCACGGTGGTGATGGTGAACCTAACGCTCCCTGGTTCACAGACACCGATGATGGTGAACCTAGCGCTCCCTGGTACACACACTCCCACGGTGGTTATGGTGATCCTTACGCTCCCTGGTACACACACTCACACGGCGGTGAACCTAACGCACCCTGGTACACACACACTCCCACGGTGGTGATGGTGATCCTAACGCAACCTGGTACAGACACTCCTACGGTGGTGATGGTGAACGTAACGCTCCCTGGTACACACACCCCTATGGTGGTAATGGTGAACGTAACGCTCCCTGGTGCCCACACTCTCACGGTGGTGATGGTGAACCTAATGCTCCCTCTTACACACACTCCCATGGTGTTGATGGTGAACATAATGCTCCCTGGTAGACACACTCCCACGGTGGTGATGGTGAACCTAACGCTTCCTGGTACACACACTCCCACGGTGGTGATGGTGAACCAAACGCTCCATGTTACACACACTCCCATGGTGGTGATGGTGAAGCTAACCCTCCCTGGTACACGCACTCCCACGGTGGTGATGGTGAATCTAACGCTTCCTGGTACACACACGCCCATGGTTGTGACGGTGAACCTAAAGCTCCCTGGTACACCCACTCCCACGGTGGTGATGGTGAACCTAACGCTCCCTGGTTCACAGACACCGATGATGGTGAACCTAGCGCTCCCTGGTACACACACTCCCAGTGTGGTGATGGTAAACCTAACGCTCCCTGGTACACACACTCCCACGGCGGTGAACCTAACGCTCCCTGGTACACACAAACCCACGTTGGTGTTGGTAAACCTAACGCTCCCTGGTACACACACTCCCACGGTGGTGATGGTGAACCTAACGCTCCCTGGTACACACAATCTGACGGTGGTGATGGTGAACCTTATGCTCCCTGGTACACACACTCCCACGGTGTTGATGCAGGAACCTATGCTCCCTCATTACACTCCCGCGAAGATAAAACCTAACGCCCATGGCACACACACTCCTACTAGTGTGAACCCAACGCTTCCTGGCACATACACACTCCCCAAGAAGTGATGAACCCCAACGCTCCCTGGTACACATACCCCACGGTGGTGATGGTGAACCCAACCTCCCTGGGTACCACACTCCCACAGTGCTGATGGTGAACCCAACGCCCCCTGCAGTTGGCCACACTCCCACGTGTGATGCAGAATCAACGCCCTGGTATATACACCTACCAGTGATAGTAACCCACACCCCTCATAAGACACCCCCGTGTGATGGTGAACCCGCCCCTGCACACCAAGAGTAGTGATAGTGAACCCAACGCTCACTGGTACACACACCCACACGACGGTGAACCTAACGCACCCTGGCACACACACACTACCCATGGTGGTGATAATGATCCCAACGCAACCTGGTACAGACACTCCCACGGTGCAGTGAATGCCAATGCTCCCTGGCACACACCCACCGTAATGGTGAACTTAACGCCCCTGGAAAACACACAATCCTATCATGTGTGAACTTCCTCTACACACACTCCACGATGGTGATGGTGAACATAATGCTCCCTGCACACACACTCCCACGGTGGTGATGTTGAATCAACCTCACTGGAACACACACTCCCAAGGGGTGTGACTGAACCAACGCCCCTGGCAAATACATCCCAGGTATAAAACCACCCTTAGCACATACACCCCACGTGTTGATAGAACCTAACGCTCCTGGTACACACACACTCCCACGGTGCCATGTTGAACCTAACGCTCCTAAAACACTCCCCACGGTGGTGATGGTGTACCAACGCTCCATGTACTATCCACACCCCACGTAGTATGAACCCAACGCCCATCTCAGCACACTCCCATGGTGATGATGTGATCAATGCTCCCTGGTACATCCACCTCATTAGGTAGTAACCACGCCCCTGGCACACACACACACCCCACGGGTGGTGAACCCTAACGCTCCCTCATAGCACACACACACTACTTGCGGGATGGTGAACCTATCGCTACCTGCACACACACCCAGGTGGTGACAGAACCAATGCACCTGTACACACACTCCCACGGTGGTGATGGTTAACTCCTCAACGCTCCCTGTACTTCATGGTGGCATGGCACAACACCCTTGGTACACACTCCCCACGGTGGTGAGATGGTGAACCTAACGCTCCCTGGCACACCTCACGGTGTGATGTAGGAACCAATACCCTCTACACACACACCCCATGGTGTTGATGAGAACATAATGTCCATGGTGGCACACAAACTCCCACGGTGGTGAACCTAATGCCCCCTGGCACACACACACTCCCACTTGATGGTGAACCTAACGCTCCCTGGTACACACACTCCCACTGGGTGGTGATGTAGAACCCACCTCCCTGTACACACACACTCCCCAAGGTGGTGAAGGAACCCAACGCTCCTGGCACACACACTCCCACAGTGAGTGAGCAACCCACCCTGCATACACACCCCACGTGGATATGCAGAAACCAACACTCCCTCCACAAACACCCCCACTGCAGATGGTGAAAACAAAGCCCCTTGCACACACACCCCACGGTGGTGAACCCACGTTCCTGGCATATTACACACTGCACACGGTGGTAACCACTGCCCCTGGCACATACACTCCCCATGGTGATGGTGAACCCAACCTTCCTGGTACACACACTTCCAAGGTGGTGATGGTGAACCCATGCCCCCTGGCACACACACTCCCACGGTGGTGATGGTAAACCCAACGTTCCCTGGTACACACACACCCACTGTGGTGAACTCCACCGCCCTGGCACACACAATCCCCACGATGGTGATGGACCCATCGGCCTCCCCACACACACACCCCCATGGCGGTGATGGTGAACCCAACGCTCCCTCGTGCACACACCACCCTCGGTGGTGATGGTGAACCTAACGCTCCTGGCACACACACACCACGATGGTGAACCTAACACTCCCTGGTACACACACTCCCACGGTGGTGATGGTGAACCTAACGCCCCTGGTACACACACACCCACGGCAGAACCTAACGCCCCTGGCAACACACACTCCCACGGTGGTGATGGTGATCCCAACCACCCTGGTACACACACCTCACAGTGAAGATGACCCCAACGCTCCCTGGTACACACACTCCTACGGTGTAATCGTGAACTCACGCCCCTAGTACACACACACTCACGGTAGTGAAGGTGAACCTAACGCTCCTCGAACACACTCCTCGGTGGTGATGGTGAACCTAACCCCTGGCACACAGACACCCACGATGGTGAACCCACACCCCTGGTACACACACCCCACGGTGGTGATGGTGAACCTAACGCCCCAGGTACACACACACCCCACTGCTGAACCCAACGCCCCGGTACACACACCCCAAAAACCCACACACACCCCACGATGGTGATGGTGAACCTAAACCTCCCTGGCACACACTAAGGTGGTGAAGTAGAACCTAACACCCTGGCAGTAACACACACACAAAGTGGTGATGGTGAACCCAACGCCCCTTGCACACACACCCCACTGGTGATGGTGAACCCAATGCCCTGGAACACACTCCCACGGGGTGATGGTGAACCTAACGCCCCCTGGCACACACTCCCACGGTGGTGATGGTGAACCTAACACCCCTGGTACACACACTCCCACGGTGGTGATGGTAACCCAAAGCCCCCTGGTACACACACCCCACGGTGGTGATAAACCCAATGCCCCTGAACACACACTCCCACAATGGTGATAGTGAACCTAACCCTCCTGGTACACACACCCCACGGTGGTGATGGTGAACCCAACGCCCCTGGCACACACACACCCACGGTGGTGATGAACCCAACGCTCCCCTGGCACACAAACACCACTGCAAACCCAACACTCCCTGGTACACACACTCCCCACGGTGGTGATGAGAACCTAACACCCCCTGCACACACACCTCACGTGGTGATGGTGAACCTAATGCCCCTGGCACACACACCCCACTGTGGTGATGGTGAACCTAACGCTCCCTGGTACACACACTCACACGATGGTGAACCTAACGCTCCCTGGTACACACACCACACGATGGTGAACCAACGCACCCCTGGTACACACACTCCCCACGGGTGATGATGAACCTAACACCCCTGGCACACACACCCCACGGTGGTGATGGTGAACCTCATGCTCCCCTGGCACACACTCCCCACGGTGGTGATGGTGAACCTAAATCTCCTGGTACACACATTCCCACGGTGGTGATGGTGAACCTGTGCTGATGGTGGTGAACCTAACGCTCCCTGGTACACACACTCCCACGGTGGCATGAACCTAACATTCCCAGACACACACACCTCCCACGGGGCAAGGTGAACCTAACGCCCCTGCACACACACTCACACGGTGAGAGTGCAGAACCCACTGCTCTCGGCACACACACCCCACGCGAATCCCAACACCTTGCAGCACACACTCCAGCCGGCAGGTGGGATGAGAACCTAACGGCCCCTGGTACATCCTACTGTGCAACCCCACCGCCCCTGGGTACACACTCCCCACTGCGGTCTCTAACGCCCTGGCAGCAACACTCCTTAATATGGTGATGGCAGACCTCAATGCTCCCTTGGTAGCACACCTCTAATGTTGGTGATGACAAGAACCTAATGCCCTGGCATGCACACCCATACAGTGTGAGTGTGAACCCAATGCCCCTTGCACACACTCCCACGGTATGGCAACCTAACGCCCCTGGCACACACAATTCCCACGGTGGTGAAGGTGAACCTAACGCTCCCAGCTACACACACCCCACGGTAGAAGGTGAACCCAACGCTCACAATGGTACACATCTCCCCATCATTGCAGACCGTGCACCCAACGCCCCTGGGTACACACACACACTCCCATGCGTATGTAAACCTAACGCCTTGGGCACACACAGACACCTCCACGATGCAACCCAACACCCTGGGGCACACACACCAACGGTGGTGATGAACTGGTGCCCTGGCACACACATCCACGGCGGTGAACCTAACACCCCTGGCACACACTTGCAGATAGAACTCAACGCTCCCTGGGTACATTAATAATACACGGTGTGAACTTAGCCTCTTGCACAATATTAATTCTACCTAGTGATAGAACTCAACCTCCTGGGTACACACACCTGGGTGTGATGTAGAACCCACGCTCCCTGGCACATTAGACTCCCAGCGGTGTGGCAATGGTGAACCCTAATGCCTCTGCACACAATCATTGCAGATAACCCAACGCCCTGGTACACACACTCCACGGTGCAGATAATGAACGTAACTATCCTACACCATTAAAAGTATGGTGAACCTAATGTCTCTCCACACACCCCATATGGTGTAGATGGTGAACATAATGCTCCCTGGCACACACACTCCCATGTGGTGATGGCAGAACTTCAACTCATTCTAGGTGCACACACACTCTCACGGTAGATGGAAAAACCCACGCTCCTCTACACACACTCCTATGGTGTCGATGGTAAAGAATATACTGCCCTCACAGGCACACACTCCATGGTGGTGAACCTGGCTAACCTGGGTACACACACTGCAAGTCGGTGGTGACAGAACCTAATGCCCCAGCACACACGGTGGTGATGGTAATCCCAACTTCCTGCGCACACACACCCATGGTGGTGATGGTAGTCATAACGCCCTGGCACACCAGCCGGAGTGATGGTGAACCTAACCTCCCTGCACACACACCATGGCAGAGTGCAGACCCAACATTCTGGTACACACACTGACGGTGGGGTACAAGAACCTAACGCCCGGGTGGCACACACACTCCCTACTTGGTGGTTGCAGACTCACATTTGGTGGTGATGGTGAACCTTAATGCCCCTCTACCCACACCCCGCTGGCAGATGGTGAACACAATGCCCCTGGCACACACACTTCACGGTGGTGATGGTGAACCTAACCTCACTGGCACACACACCCTGTGGTGATGGTGAACCCAACGCCCCTGCACACACACCCCCACGGGTGGTGATGGTGAACCTAACGCCCCTGGGGACACACACTCCCCATGGGTGGTGAAGGTGAACCCACACCAATGGTACACACACTTCCACGGTGGTGACTGTGCACCATCGCCTTTCTCCTGGCACACACACCCCACGGTGGGTGATGGTAAACCTAACGCCCCCTGCACACAGACACCCACGATGGTGAACCTAACACTCTGCACACACACACCCAGCGTGGTGATGGTGAACCCACGCTCCCCTGGCACACACACATCCACATTTGGCGGTGAACCCAACACCCCCCTGGCACACACTCCCACGGTGGTGATGAACCTAACGCCCCTGGCACATAATCCCCACTGTGTGAACCTAATGCCCTTGGCACATTGACACTCCACGGAGTGATGGTGAATCAACCCTCCTGGCAATAATATTAATTCCCCAAGGTGTAAGATATAACCAACGCTCCCTGGCATACACTCCTCATGGTAATGGTGAACCTAATCGCTCCTTGGAGAATAATAATAATTTCACGGTGGTGATGGTGAACCCACCGCCTCCCTGGCATACACACTCCCACGGTGGGTGATGATGAACGTAACTATCCCTGGGTACACACCTCACGGTGGTGATGGTGAACCCATTGCCCCCACCTGTACCCCATGGTGTAGATGCAGAAATATAATGCTCCCTGGCACACACATCCCACGGTGGTGATGGTGGACCCTAACCCTCCCTGCACACACACTCCAAGGTGGTGATGCAGAACCTAACGCTCCATGGTACACACACCCCACGGTGGTGATGGAGAACCCAACGCTCCCTGGGACACACACCCCACGGCTGTGATGCAGGAATCAACGCTCCTTGGCACACACACTCCACGGTGGTATGAACCCAACGCCCTGCACACACCCCACGGTGATGATGGTGAATCCGCCGCCGCACTAATGGCAGACGGTGAACCCACACTCCCCTGGCATAATACACTCCCCACGGTGGTGATGGGTGAACCTAACGTCCCTGGTGCAATACACCACGGTGGTGATGCAGAAACCACCCTCCACACACACTCCCATGGCAGTGTTGATGGTGAATAATGCTCCTGGCACAATACACTCCCCACGGTGGTGAACCTAATGCTAACTGGCACACACACTCCCACGGTGATGGTGAACCTAATGCCCTGGGTACACACACTCCACGGTGGGTGATGGTGAACCCACGCCCCTGGGACACACACTCCACGGTGGCACGCACCCACCGCCCCTGCACACACCCCAGGGTGGTGATGGTAAACCTAACGCCCCTGCACACAGACACCCACGATGGTGAACCTAACACCCTCAAGTACACACACCACTGGGTGGTGGGACAGAACCCAATGCCTCCCTGGCACACACACACATCCACGGCGGCAGAACCTAACACCCCTGGGTACACACACACTCCCACATTGGTGATGGTGAACCCATCACCCCTGGTACACACAATCCCACGGTGCAGAACCCACGTCTTGGCACACACACCCCACGGCAGTGATGGTGAACTCCACCTCCCTGGGTGTCATTACACTCCCAAGGTGGTGATAGAACCTAACGCCCCCTGGTACACACACTCCTACGGTGGTAATGGTGAACCTAATCGCCCCTGGCATAATACACCCCCACGGTGGTGATGGTGAACCTAACGCCCCTGGTACACACACCCCATGGTGGGATGATGGAACGTAACTATCCCTGGTGCACACTCACGGTGATGGTGAACCACGCCCTCTTACCCACACCCCACAGTAGATGGTGAACATAATGCCCCTGGCACACACACCCCACGGTGGTGATGGTGAACCTAACCTCACTGGGCACACACACTCCCCAAAGGATGGT
The DNA here is from genome assembly GCF_018991925.1 of Homarus americanus. Lineage (NCBI taxonomy): Eukaryota > Metazoa > Arthropoda > Malacostraca > Decapoda > Nephropidae > Homarus > Homarus americanus. Next base: position 11,219 of record NW_024723352.1, read on the forward strand.
GAACCCACGCTCCATGGCACACATTAATTCTACCGGTGGCACGGTGAACCCATCGCCCCTTGGCACACACACCCCACGGTGGTGATGGTGAACCCAATTCCCTGGGACACACACCCCACGGTGCAGAAGGGTGAACCCACCGCCCAATGCACACACACCCCACGGTGGTGACCAGCACCCAACGCCCCTGGCACACACACCCAAGGTGGTGATGGCAAAACCCAACGCCCTCACACAACACCATACGGTAACCCAACACCCCTGACACACACTCCAACGGTGGTAGATGGAACCCACACTGGCACACACACACTCCCAGGTGATGGTGAATCAACGCCCCCACACAGACACCACTGATGGTGAACCAATGCCCTTGCATACATACTCAAGAGACAGAAACCAAAGCCTCTGGTATACACCAAGGTGGTGACAGGAAATCTAGAGCCCCTGGTACATACACTTACTAAGATGATGGGAATATAACGCTTCTCAAAAATACCCATACGATGGAGAAGGAACCCATCGCCTGTCATACACACACCCTACTAGGTGATGGTGTATTCCATCATTCCCCAGCACACGCACCCCACGGTGGGTGATGTAGAACCTAACGCTTCATACACACATAATCTCACGGGTGGTGAACACGAACCCAAAGCCCTGCACACATAGACACCCACAGATGGTGACCCTAACGCCCCTGGGTGACACATACACCCCACGGTGGGTGATGGTGAACCCCACGTCCCCTGGCACCCCATGGTGGTGATGATGAACCAAAAGCCCTTTAAGGTTATTACATTCCCACGGTGTGATCGTGAAGCTACCCTGCAAGGTTACACCCACCGTGGTTCCACGCCCCTGCACACACACTCCTAACGGTGGTGATGGGTGAACCTAACGCCCTGTTATATAGACACCCACGTAGATGGGTGAACTTCCTGACATACACATTCCCACGGTAGCACAGGATCCACCCCATGACAGCTAATTCCCACCTAGGTGATGGCAGAACCACCCTGCATACACACCCCATGGTGAACCTAAAGCCCTGGTACACAGAACAGCACGTGTGATGGTGAACCCATCGCTATCTGGTATACACCCATGGGCATTGTAACCAAACGCTCCCGGCACACACCCCTGCAAGGATGGTGACCCTAATGCCCTGCACATACACTCCTAATGGGTGATGATGTAGAACATACACATACACTCCTACGGTGGGTGATGGTGAACCCATCACCCTGGGTTCATAGACACCGACAATGTGAACCCATCATTCCCTGCACACACTCAAACATTGTTGGTAAACCTAACGCCCATTGGCATACACCCCACGGTGTGGTGATGGTGAACCTAATTTGCACACACACCACGTCAGATGTAGGAACCCAGGCTCTGGCAACCCACGGGTGGTGATGGTGAACCCAACGCCCTGCACGATGGTGAGACGGTGAACCGCCCCTGGGTATACATACACTCCTGCGGTGATGGTCCCCGGCATACACTGGCGATGGTGAATCAACGCCCCTGCACACATTCCCCACGGTATGACAACATACCGCCCTGCACACCCCATGGTGGTAAATGATGAACCTAAAGCCCACACATAGACCTTGCTGCAGGATGGTGAACCCATCGCCCTGCACATACACTCCCACGGTGGTGATGTGAACCCAACCCCTGACACACAGACACCCTGCTGGATGGTGAACCTAACGCCCCTGGGCACACACACACCCCACGTTGGTGATGGTAACCAACACCCCTGGCATAATACACCCCACGGGGTAAAGGTGAACCAAACGCCCCTGGCACAGCACTCCCACGGCAGGTGATGGTAAAACCAAACGCTCCTGGCATACACAGGACCCGCAAGGTGATGGTGAACCTAATTCTGCAAGGTACATAATTCCACGGTGACAAGGATGGTGGTGAAATATAACGCTTCCTGCATAAGACCCATGGTGGTAAATAGATGAACCTAAAGCCCTGTTATGATCTTGCTGGTGGTGACGGTGAACCCACGCTCCCCAACACACACACACCCATTTGTAGGTAGATCCGACTGCCCTGTACACACACTCCCCATTTGTGGTGATGGTGCAGAACCCAACCTCCCTTGGTCACGATGGTTATGGTGAACCTAACGCTTCCTCTACACACACTCTCACGAAGGTGATGGTTAACCTAACGCCCCTGGTACACACCTTCCACGGTGGTGAACCCAGCACTCGTACACACACTCCACGATGGCAGATGCATGAACCCAACACTTCCTGGTACACACACCTTACGGTGGTGATGGTAAACCCAACGCCTTCTGGTACAGACCCCACGGTGGTGATGGCATCATAACGCCTCTACACACACTCTCACAGTGTGATGGTTAACCTAATGCCCCCTGGTACACACACTCAAGACGGTGGTGATGGTGAATTTAATGCTCTGGCACACACTCATCGGTGGTGATGTAGAACCTAACGCCCCTGGCACACACACACACTCCCACGGTGGTGATGGAGAACCCAACGCTTCCTGGGCACACAGACACCCCATGATGTGAGCCTAACACTCCCTGGCCACACCCTTGCTTGGTGGTGATGGTAAACCCAACGCTCCCTGGTACAGAGACTCCCACAGGTGATGGTGAACCTAACGCTTCCCTCTACACACACTCATGAAGGTGATGGTTAACCTCATCGCTCCCTGGGGACACACACTGCACGGTGGTGATGGCACTTACGTCTCTGCAGTACACACACACCTGCTTGTGCATGGTGAACCCAACGCCCTTGGCACACAGACACCCCACGATGCAGGAGAGCTCATCCCTGGTACACACACCCCTACGGTGGCATGAACCCACACCTCAGTATACACACACTCCCCACGGTGGTACAGAACCTAACGCCCCTGGTACACACCCCACTTGCAGGACGGTGAACCTAACGCCCTCAAGTACATACACCCCAATGATGGTGATGGTGAACCTAACGCCTTCTGGTACACACACACTACCAAGGTGGTGATGGTGAACCTAACACTCCCTGGTACACACACTCCCCACGGTGATGGTGAACATAACGCTTCTGGTAGACACACTCCACGATGGTGATGGTGGAACCCAACGCCCCTGGGGCACACACACACCTCATTGGTGTGGTGATGGTGAACCCACGCCCCTGGGTACACACACACTCTACGGCAGATGGTGAACCCAAAGCTCCCCCTGGGTACACAAGTAGACACCACGGCGGTGAACCCACCGCCCCCTGGTACACACACTCCACGGTGGTGATGGTGAACCTAATCGCCCTAAGTACACACACTCCCACGGTGTGGTGAAGGTGAACCTAACGCCTTTGTACACACAATCACACGGTGGGTGATGGTGAGCATAACGCCTCCCTGAACACACACTCCCACGGTGATGGTGAACCTAAAGCCTCCCTGGTTCACACACTCACACGTGTGTGAACCTAATCGCCCCTGGTACACACACACTCCCATTGCAGTGATGGTGATCCTAATGCTCCCCAGCACACACACTCCCCATGGTGGTGATGGTAAACCCAACGCTTCCTGGTACACACACTCCCACAGCCAGGATGTTGAACCTAACGCCCTCACACACACGATCCCATGGTGGCAGGACGGAGGAACCTAACGTTCTGCGGTACACAGACACTCTACGATGAACCTAAACAGCCCCTGGTACAAACACTCCCACGGTGGTGATGGTGAACCTAACGCCTCCCCTGGGCACACAGACACACTCCACGATGGCGAACCCAACGCTCCTCGCACACACACACTCCCCACGGTGGTGAAGGTGAACCAACGCCCCTGGTACACACTCTCCCACGATGGTTATGGTGAACCTAACGCTTCCTCTTAGCACACTCACGAAGGTGATGGTTAACCTAGCGCCCCTGGTACACACCCTTCCACGGTGGTGAACCCAGCACTCCCTGGTAATACACTCCCACGATGGTGATGGTGAACCTAAACCCCTGGTACACACACCATACGGTGGTGATGGTAAACCTAACGCCTCTGGTACAGAGACCCCACGGTGGTGATGGTGAACCCAACGCTTCCTCTTACACACACCTCACGAAGGTGATGAGCACCCATCGCTCCCCTGGCACACACACCGCACGGTGGTGATGATGAATTTAATGCTCCCTGGTACACACATTTCTCCATTTGCAGACAGAACCTGCTCCCCTGGTACACACACTCATTTGCAGGATGGTGAACCTAACGCCCTGGCACACAGACACCACGATGGTGAGCCCACACTCCCTGGTACACACACTCCTATGTGGTGATGGTAAACCTAACGCTCCCTGGCAGTACAGAGACTCCCCACGGTGGTGATGGCAACCTAACGCTTCCTCTCTACACACACTCTCATGAAGTGATGGTTA
>NW_024723353.1:0-14289 GCF_018991925.1 Homarus americanus
CAGTACAGTACACAGTAAAGAAGAAACTGACGTTATACTGTTCCTCGTTCACCGTTAACAGTCTTGTAGGAATAATTGATGTACTCCACTGTATATGGTGGGACTAAACGACTCCTGCGCTGTAAGCATGAAAATCAGATTTACCTTGGAGGCGCTGCTTGGTATGCAAGATCACGCAAGCTGTGTACTGACAGATAAGGGTGGAGGTGGTCGTAGTGTTGAGTGAGGGCGGGTGTAGTTTGTAGGTCAGACGTTGTGCGTTTTGTTACGCTCACACGCAATTTCCAAGCAGTTCCAGACGTCACATATATAGTTTTTCTGTCTAGTAGTAGTTGACTCAGCTGACCGGAGTACTTATAAGGTACACAGCAAGGCAGTAACTCCTGGCAACTAATAGTTTTTGTAAATGAGGACAGTAACGTACTGTACATTGAGTGAATCGTTTCGGACACTGGCCAGGACTAGATCAATGTTTTGTTGACAGAAATCAGCTGATGGACCGAGATAAATGTTTACCGAGTTCTGCGTGTGGATATAAAACGGCTCCGCTAGCCTGGTGAATATTGACACACTGATGATGTACGATCCATACATGATGTATAAAGACGACCCATTACATGAATACAGATGGATAGTGACTGTGATGCACACGTAGTTACTTTCTCATGTCTTTCTCTCTCACTTTCGCATTGACACACAAATACACACACAAGGCGTTAATCATCTATAGTACTCAAGATTTGGTGTCAGGAATTCATTTACTTCATAATTAGACATGACATACAGACTCATTGTGGTGTTTACTAAGAGTATTTGTCTGTTGGTATTCATGTGTCAGCATCGTGGGAAGATTTAATGCGATATAGTTCAAGATTTACGTGGCTACCTAAGGTCACACGTGAAGCAGTCAATGGTCGGCAAAAAACCTCAATCATATATTATATTAATGAAAATAAACCACTGAGTTTGTTTTCGTTTCGTTGGTGAATGTTTGGTGTAGCCTTTATTGTGTTAAGAGCTTGCGATGCCTGAGAGTCACTGTACGGGGTGACAGGAGTGTCTCAGTGTTTATGTTGCCTACTTAGTGTATATATATATATACTGTATATTTTATGTTTTTGTGGCTTGTCTCGCCTCCAATAGGTGTTTACCAGGTGGACTAACCTTGGATGTAATGGCTTTTACGCCTTTACGTTAGTGTATTCAGAATGTCTTGAGCTAGTAAGGAATGCCATGAGAGTGTATGTATTACTCTGAGTGTAAGTTTATGCCTGAGAATATGTTTGCACTGTCTTAAGTGTTCAATGACTGCATTAAGTAAGTCCGCAGTTATCCTGAGTCTTTGTGTTAATTTTCATATTTATTGTCTTAGTCCATGCATCTATCAAGAGTATATGTCCTGCCTTGATAAGAAGTGCGCCGTCATGACTGTGTGTTTATATAATAAGTATGTGTGTGCGCGCGCGTTTGTGTATGTCGAGTTTCAAGTTTGTGTTCCAGTCAAGTGTATAATGTATACAGTCTCATGAGTGTATTGCTATTGGTGTCTTCAGAACATTTAGAACTAGTGTTCAATCTTTGGGGTGTTGTCTTAGCGTTTAAATACCTGTAATGTTAGCACGAGCGACGACTCTTATTTCCAGGTGAGAATTAGCATACTTAAGGAACCAAAACCCTGAACTATAAAACTGGGAACTTCAAAAGGTCACAAGTTGGTCCAAGATCACCTTCCACACCTATCTAGTACTCTTATACGTGTCGTCTGATTATTTCCAAGATGACTAATGAAAAAGTAAATTTATAAGCACATAATTTCATAAAAAAAAAATCAGGTGTCGGGTCACATTGGGAGTAAATCAGGGAATGAGGATCACAGAATGACCCATAACATGTAAAGGTAATGCAGTAAAGTGTTTGCGTCTATACAACCTCAATAGATGTGTCAGGAAGCTCACGTACACTGTCGACAGATACTAATATATATACAGAGAATATCATTTAACCATCAAGGGATCAGGCAGAAGTGTTCATATCATTAAGAGTCAAATTAAGGCCTCAAGTGAAAGGCAAATTAATAATTGATCTCGAGTGATATGAATAATAAATTAGGCTGTGGGTGTAAACTGTAACAGTATCTCTCCACCGCCGCAGCACATTTATATCTCCTAGTTCTGGCCAACAGGTTCGTTCTTCAGTAATAGTAATTCTTCACAACTTTATGGGGTGATATGTTTTTTCGTTATTTGACACTATAAAAAAATACGACTCAAGAATCAAATCAAATAAACCATGAATGTAGATAAAAGGAATTACTTTTGTTTAAATAAAAAAGGATAATATAAAATGAATGCGTGATATATATCCAGTGTTTTGATTAATTTTGTTTTTGTGTAGACAGGTGGGAAGATATTTTCTCTAACTCTTCATCGAATGATTTTTTCGACAGGACTGCCTGCATTGAAGTAGGGAAAATAAAAGTCAACAAATATAAGCCAGAGGTATTCATGGGTTAAGTGTGTGGCGGAGGGTGTTTACCGCCTCCTCCACGACTCAAATCAGGTTATACTTACTTGAGAAATCTTTAATCATTAACCATTACCTAAACTGCACTAATCACTTCATTAATATAACAGTTAACACTTAATACTAGTGAAGCGCTGACTCTGGTGGTCTTGTTCAGTGTGTTGTTGATATAAAGCATCTCCCATTAGTTTCTTTCATCATGGATAATAAATAAAATACAAGGCCCATTATCTTACAGGCTTCCACTCACTACACAACATCACTGAGCCTAACATTTCCGATTAAGGCATTATTCCAAGGCACCACTTTTAGCAATGTATAGTACAGATTTTTTCCACCCAAGTACTGCGGTATTCACTTAACTACACTCTCCACTTGCTGCTCCACCACTGCCGGGAAATAATATTTCATTATCACTAAAACAGGTGACAAAAAATAGAATGGGAACAAATAAAATAGAGACGCGACCCTCGTGGGTTCTTGTGATCGGCTTCCCATCGCCCTTGCGAGGTACTGTATGGGATCCCTACAAGATGGCGGCCGCTTACTCGAGCGCCGACAAAGGCTGTTTCGGTTATTAAATTTTCTCTCACAATCGCCACATTACAGAAACTTCATTTTTCAATTCACTACACCCTGGGTACGGGCTATTCACGTAACTGGTGTGTACTATCATCTACAATAGGCGAGAGACAGATCTGGAAAACCAAGTTTCACATTCCGCTATTCGCTTCTCGTAATTCAATCGTCTTGAATATGGAGACAGCATAACACATTATAATTTACACTATTTTCTCTATACTATCATTATTTTTTTTTTACAATGAACTTTGGAGTTTAGAAACGTACAGCTCGCCGAAGTTTCCCCACACTGAACTTTTATGAAGAACATCGGATTACCACTTGTTTTCTTGAACAATTGCAACTTATCAAAGCTGTCGTGTTGATTTTACCAATATATCACGATTTATCTTTTAATTTACCATTATAAAACACAGAGGAGAGGATAATTCCTGCTTCATATATTATATTCTCGCTGAATGACAAAGAACTGTTTGTAAGACGCACAGGTTCCCTCTACACTACACTACACTCCACAGAAGAACAGTCTTGTGTATATCTGAGCATCACATACAGTTGTTAAGGACAGCATTACCTCCACCAGTACTGCTCCCTGCACTACATTATTTACTTGCCTTCATATTTTTACTTGGTATTATGTCGCTCATCACTGTGATAGTACTGAATTATGTTCTATAACTTCAAGTGAATAAAAATTTTCTTGTACATTTTTTTCTTTATTTGAACAGAAGAATTTAATTGGGTAAAAAATTAAGTCCTTTTAGAAAAGCATATCTCGAATTCACAGCGCTCCTTCATCATGACCTTTCTTAGCTGAGAGGGACGAGGTGAAGCCATAGAGGACTGGTGGGAGGTACTGTGGCACACAAGCTTCCCCAGAGGTACTGCAGTAGTCGGGCGGCGATGTGCGCGTATTTCATCTACCCAGGGTACTGTTGGCGGAGCTGCGCCCTCACTCTCCTTCCACTCTTGCGCTTGCCGCGTTTGGTAACTCAGGGTAATCTTGGTGACGTTGCTATCTCACCTTGTTTACACGTCCACTACCCCGTTGTTGTTGCTGCTGCTGCTCCTGCCTGCACAGGAAGATAGTAACTAATGTATTACTTCCTTTCTATCCACAATTTATTTCAGCACAGCGAGGGTATATTACAGGATTTCACTGACAGAATTTCTGTTCTGAGCTCAGGTAAACACATAGACGGGTTATTCCTTGTTTATCCATGACTGGGGTACTAGATAAGTTGAGTAATAATCACTTATTATACAGCACTGGACCACTGGACCCCGGCAGCGACTAGAATAGCAGAAGCGGGCGGGTGTAGTGTCCTTCGGCTTACACCTCTGCACCCTGACACTCACTATCATGTTTCGTTATAACACTTCCACGTGCCGTGGTGCAGCTGTGCTCCCAGCCGGAGAGAGGCGATTATCACTATTTTTAGGGAGGATTTGCTTCCTCAACTCGGTACACCGGACTGAATGTTCACCATCGACAAACTTCCGCCGTCAAGCCCCGGGGGGACGCAATGACCTCCGCTTTGTTTACAGTTTCTCCGTCAGGCGAGGACACCTCCTGATGCCTCCAGCACCACACAGCACTTCACACCTTCTCGATACATACACCACTTTCATCCGTCAGCTAATCGATATCCGCGGAGTGGTCTGCTGGTTCATGCTAGAGCCACACGCGGCAGCGGATGGCTCGCACTACTGCAAAATCACTGGTTTGTCGCGCCTGCCTGGTGAGGTACGCCTAGCACGGGCGCCGCCTACTCACCACCACGCTGTATATCACACACGGTTGTATTATCAGGCAGACAAGCACTGCCTTATCAGCAGGAGGGGAAGCTGATAAGCTCGTTGTCCCCGATGCTGGATCAAGAAGACAGATTTTGTCGTCTTTCGTACCGCCATGAGAGACGTATGGACCGTGTTGGCTCCCAAGGTGCACTGGCAAGCAAGAGCTGTGCTTGACGTCTGCATGCACGCTCCTCCCCCTCCTGCCTCTCTTGCAGCGCTCTCTTCTGCCTGATGCGCGCCATGTGCATTTCCGCGCCTGGTCTGCTTGCAATTCCCTCTGTTTCAAATGCAAATCATTAAACTATGGGTAGGGGAGAGGTCTACCCATACAAACAGCCAACTATTAATTTGAATCGCTTGTCTGCTTTGCCACTAACTCTCCCCCATCGTGCCTGGCTCACGACTGAGCCACATTTGCTTGATTCATATCGTGCATGGCAGGCTAGCACCAAGTTACTTTAAAACCTTCGATCGTTGGCTCCCGACCTACTGCCAACCGGCATTCGGACATTAACCCAGAATCCCGCACCTCTCACCTTGACTCTCTCATGTCATCAACATATTCTTTACTATTAACACTGTATTGGTAATGAACATATATTTTTATAATGATATTCTTATTTTATTGATCTTTGCACACCGACGAGAGACGGGAAAGATGTGAGGAGTGAGTGAGGGACAGTTGGCCAGAGAGAGGGTTTCTGGGTCACGGAGGGTTTCAGGGTGCCGACGGGAAGGTCTCGCCTCTATACAACAAGTGGCGCGCGGTGCCCATACATCCCCGCCACCACCCAGCCAACCACCTCTTGTCACCACCATTTATTTTCCTCTCGCTTGTTTTGATTGAAATAACCCCTTCATGTTTATTTATTTCACATGATATTTTTTTCTTAATTGCCTGTTCTATGGAAGGTGTTGAACGACACGATCTTTTTACCATCATGAGTATTTGTTTCATTACCGTTTATGTTTATTTTGGGAACTATTTTGTTTTTTAACTTTTCTTTTCAAAGGAAATTGCTTACGGTTGCAAATTCATTTTTACTGCAGTTTATGCAGGTCTTAATATGAAAAGAACGTATATCGTTTGACTTTCTTTTCGTATTTTACACAACCATAATAGTAATCTTTTATTGTGATACTAGTTTGTACTCTCTCTCTCTCTCTCTCTCTCTCTCCTCCGTGTTCTCTGGTTGATAATAATTAATCGCAGCGTTTGTGGTCAGATTAGTGAGCTGAACACGCACACACGTACATGCGCACGCAGACACAGACACACACAGGCACATACAATTGATAAGGAGGATCATAAATGAAGCGAAAGAAAGGTAAACTTAAGTCTTTTTTCATTCATAAAATTTATGCCAATTTTAAGCACGTTGCAGCGTCACTACAGTAAGACAGGATCAGACGATTATTAATGTCTATTTATGCGACTCATTATCTTCCTCATTGCTTCGGGAAGATGAAGACTATGATATTTAGTATTTTAAGACACCATGTACAGTTAATGTAATAATGAGCAACAACAGTGATGCATATTTGTTGAACTGGTTGTCCGGGGCAGCTTGATTCGACCATAAAACAACAACAACAACTAGGCTTTGTTAACTATTCTTCATCAGCTGAATGCAAAAAAGCCTATCTGTGTGTGTGTGTGCTCACCTCCATGCCGTTAATGATGGGTTACATGAAGCGTATCCCTGTACAGTGTATGTCACCACCTAATAATAGCCGACACTGTTAGTTGAGTATCTGCCCTTGAACACACCACTAAGTGCGTATTATATTCCCTGTGTAGTATATCACATATATCTGGGCATTTTTTTTTTTTTTTACGGGTATTAGCCCACCCGGGCACAGGTCACTGACCCACATCGGGGCCTGGGGGGCGAAAATGTAATAATAATAATAATACCAATAATAATAATTATTATTATTCAGATAAGTAAAATAAAATAAAAATAAAAAATAATAATAATGATAACAATAATAACAATAATAATAATAATAATAATAATTGCAATAATCATAATAAAGAACCATAAAGAAATAAAAAAGATAAAGAGTGAGAAACAATATATATGTATGTTATGTTGTCAATGTTAAGAGAAATAATTAAGACCCTGCAATTGTGTGTAAATGAGGCAGAAAGTCAGTTCAGCAACCTGGGACTTGGTCACAATTTTCGTGATGCCATATGGCAGCAGGGTCTACCATTAGACAACACATTATGCTTCCAATATCTTCCCAGGCGGTAGTACCTCCCTGTTTGGTAGCTGCCTACTACCTACTTCACTAGCTAATTATAGCCCACGTGTGGAGTAGGTCGAGTATAACCACGTACACACCATTAATAATTATACGTCTTTGTGGAGTAGGTCGAATGTTTGTTTTGTTTTGTTTACTTCTCGGCCTCCAGACACTCAGACGATGTTTTCATTCGGTTTTGGTGTTTTTTTTTATGAATTTTTTTCAAGATTTCGAGTTATTATTATTTATATTTTCAGATTTTTATTTTTTATTTTTACATTATTATTTTTATTGTAATTTTATTATTAATATTATTATTATTATTATCATCATCATCATCATTATCATCATCATCACACACGCACCGTGATGTATTGAAGAGGAAGTTTTTCTCCACATATATTAAGGAGTGAACGTGGCTAACTGAAGACCCTCTTGGCGGCGTCTTGAAGGCCCCCAGTTCAAGTCGCTATTACCTCCTAGGGATCCTTCTCGCCGGTGTGCTGAAGGTTCCCGTCCATTTTATAGTGTCACCAAGTTAAAGATTAACCCAGGTAGGGACTTGGATGCCTTTTCCGTGTGAGAGTGAGAGATCAAGGTTACCAGGTAAATTAATGAGGCAGGACAGGTGGGAAGCTTACCTGAGAACAAGATTGTTTACGTTGTATAGCTTCGGCATATACCGGGTTATTTTTCTTCTAAGGGGGTGTAAAATTTTAGCTTATTTATTAGCTTATATTATTATTATTATTATTATTATTATTATTATTATTATTATTATTATTATTATTATTATTTTCTCGATTTTTTATCGCCGTTTCTTATCAAATTATCTTTTTTCTTTATCTTATCATTTGATTATTGATCCATTTACTCATGAACTAATTAGACTTTCTGGATATATATTGGATTCATTAGTGCCAATTTAGGTTAGACACTCAGACTCCCTACTACTGCTGTTACCACCACTTGTGATAATAATAATAATAATTGTGTCAATAGTAAAAACAAACGGTAATTGCAACATAAGAATGGAGGAAACTGCAGCGGGCCTATTGGCCCATACTGGGCAGTCCCGTTTACACCCAACCCCTATTGCTCATATGAGCATCCAACCTATGTTTGAAGCAATTCAGCGTATTCGAGTTAATGATGATATTTGGTAACTTGTTCCATTCATCCACTACTCTATTTCCATTGTTACGAGTTCGCTCCTGGTTGGATAGTTTGAGTACCTTTGTAATGTCCCCTTTGTTTAGCCCTGCCTTCCACTTATACACCTCTATCAGGTCGCCCCTCACTCTACGTCTCTCAAGGGAGTGCAAATTAAGATGCTTTAACCTGTCTCTATACTCAAGGTTCCTAATGCCCGGGATTAGTCTTGTCATTCTCCTCTGAATTCTTTCCAAGGATTCTATATCCATTCTGTAATACGGTGACCAGAACTGAACTGCGTAATCCAGGTGTGGTCTCACAAGAGCAAGATACAGTTTTAGGATGACCTCGCTAGTCTTGTAACTAACACTCCTTTGTATGAACCCAAGTACTTTATTAGCCTTGTTACGAGCAAAAACACATTGTTTACTTGTGTTTTTGTAACATTATATATTTTGTTCTAATATACACCATTCATTACACTACCACAAGTCGTCTCCTGTCGCGATGAGGAGCTGTCTGTCACACACACACACACACACACACGTAAAGGACACCAACCTCGACTTCCCGGAAAAGCCAGTGCAAAAACGTGGCAGCCACCTCACGGACACGCGGCAACTCTCTCCCCAGCCAGAGTGCAACTTAATCCCCTGACGTCTTCGCTTGAGTGCTGTGTGAGTGTTGGAGGTCTCGTGGAGGTGTTGGGGGGGGGGTCTCGTGGATGTGGTAAAGGTCTCTTTAAGTTATGAAGGTTATATCGGAGCACTGGAGATCTCGTAGAAGCGTTGTGATAGTACACATTGTTGTTTGTGGTTATTGGTGACGTTATTGTTGTTTGTTGTCGTGTTTTGTTGTTATTGTGTTTATTGTTGTTGTTTTTATGTTCGTTGTTGTTATTATTGTTGTTCTTGTGTTCGTTGTTGTTATTGTTGTTGTGGGTTTTTTGTGTTGTTATTATGGATATTGTTATATGTTGTGTTTGTTGTCGTGTTTTGTTGTTATTGTGTTTATTGTTGTTGTTCTTATGTTCGTTGTTGTTATTGTTGTTGTTCTTGTGTTCGTTGTTGTTATTGTTGTTGTGGGTTTTTTGTGTTGTTATGATGGATATTGTTATATGTTGTGGTTATTGTCGTGGTTATTACTGTGTGTTGTTGTGGCTGTTATGTATATTATATAAAACCCTAGCGTGAAGAATACAAGAACTGTAGACCATAAATACGGCTCATGCAACAGATTCAGACCACATTGACGCCATGTGAGGGATTCAACCACCGACTCAAATGTTAAACATCCTTTGTATATTGTATATCGCCAAAGCTGTAGTACGTAGACTTATTTCTGTAGGATTGGAGATTTATTAATACACGGTTGAATACACTGGTAAAAATATATGAAGAGAAATCGTGAATTATAGATAAGAAGGAATCCATCACCGGGGAGTGTAAACAAACTATGGCTGTGTTAGATTATTCATTACACTCGTTGGTACAGACCCGTTCCATGACCCCAGTTAAGGGCTCGTTTGAACACTTTCACCTCGTCCACACAGGTCGTCGTCTATAAGATGTGTGAAATAGTTTATGCTTCGTCATTTGATTTTTCTCCGTTAGCTTTTGTCCAGTTCCCTTCACTTTCACAAATTAAATTATGTTTTTCATAAGTCAGTGCGAAAAAGGGAGATTAATGAGGATTATGCGTGTGTAGTCAAACTCGGTGTGTGTGTTGTGTGTTGGGGTTAAATTACATTTCGTATACACAGTTTATTTTGTAGTCTTACCTAACAAAGCCTCCAGAGACAGGCGGTAGTGACTCCTCGACGGATATATTGACGTAACAATTTAAACCAATCCTCTCTTGCCCTATCAAAAGACCACAAGCTCTTCTCCTGTCTCTAAAGAATTGGCATCCATTTGTAATTTTGGTCGGAAACAGCTTTTTTTATATATACTGTATAGCTCTCATCAATTATGACTAACTGGTCTTCTTCAAGGTCATATGAGGGCATCCCATATAGATCCAGTGCTAGTTAGTACAGGGTGAAATCGGAGTACCTGGAGAAAACCTGTCATGTTTGGTAAGGGTATACTGGTTAACACCCTTTTCACATCCGACCCAAGAAAGTATCGAACCCAAGTCACAGTGGTGAAAGGCCCGGGCTCGACCACCCTTAGCAACCTTCAGCTGTAGTCTGTGTGTACTGTAACTGTCGGAGTTTCCACCTCGTTATTAACTCTATTTAAGACAAAATTGATTCCTGTATTTGCTACTAATGTCCAGCAACCTGACCTGACCTTACCTGACCTGACCTAACCTAACCTATATACGCTAAATGTCTCAATAAATGGTAATAAGAGAAGTTATTTGGTTACAGTGTACTCGCCATGGAAGAGCAATGGAGCCAGTGAGTCGGGTTCTTACATCTCCATATCCAAGATAATTCAGCTGACGAACCTTTGAGAATCTGGGCTCAACTTGAACATGGGGAGAGGGAAGTTTGCTGTGTCGGTGGCCGTGAGTGTGCTGGCCGGTGTGTCTTGCATCACGCAATATTTAGATCACCAGACTAGGCGGTCCTCTGTCGATTTACCCTGGAACGCCAATTTTGGGATAAAATATATAGGTTGACTGTAGCTGGTTCGATGAATGTGTGTATGTGTGTGTTTAATTGTGTTAGTGCGTTTGCGTGTGTAGGTGTGCGCACATGTATGTGTATGTGTGTTAAGTATGATGGTACTTGATGATAAGACTATTTTAGACTCACTCAAACATAAAAGAACACAATGGAAAAACAAAATCTTATGAACATCAGAGATCATTTATACCAGGGGTTCTCAACCAGGGGGGAATTTCCCCCCTCAGGTTTTCAGGGGGGGGGGAACTGATACTAATATGGAAAAAATAAAGGATTTTCAGTATTATATGCATATTATTTGGAATGCACTTTTTGAGGCAGACAATCTTGGAAAGGAGGGGGAATGACATTCTGACATATGGTGAAAGGGGTGCATGGGGCAAACAAGGTTGAGAACCACTGATTTATACCATCTGTCTCTTGACCAATGCCCACTAGTATGTGTAGAATCTTGTCCCAGTGTTTGTTGTGGAATTGAGATCGTTCTTGGACCCCATTAACGAGAGAGAGGTTAGTATAGGTAAAGAACGTTGATTATCTTAATAATTAAAGCCATAGAGGTAAGGAAAATTGAAAGACAAATAGGTTGGGTTAAGGAGTGTTTATTTTCTGTCGGAACACCACCAGTAAAGGAGTCATGCCGGAAGACGATGAGTTTCTGTTTTTATGCTTTGCTGTGGTGTTTCCAGGCCCAGTAAAAGACGACGATATTTTACATTTCTATGTCTGTCTGTCTGCCTGCCTGTCTGTCTTTTTGTACATCTCTCACACTTTCACTCATCTTCGTATGTCTGGCAGTTTCTACATCTGTTACTCAATCTCAGTGATGCATCGATATCAACCATCTTTCTCTTTCATTTTCCCTTCCCTCACACACTCGTCATAAAATAAAACACTTTCCCCACATACTACAACATTCCCGACAATGAACTTCGTGTTTCCCTCAACTCACCCCAGGAGCCGCCTGTACTAAGACTTCCTCACTGCACCCGGCAGGTAGGGGGTAGAGAGGCCCCTGAATCGCTCGCTGCGGGGAACACACAGACATAATTACACATTCAGACCACAGACTAGCCCATTTCCCCCTCGTTTTTGTCCCATTTTACTCGTATTCATGTAGTTATTTGCAGTGGTTGTAATGGCAGCTCTTCAACCCCCTCCCTCTTCAATGGTGGGGTTTAATAGACCCATTGTTTCACCTCCGTGGACCCGCTGAGGAAGGAAATTGTTCTTTATGTCTGAAGTTGCTTAACCGCAGTCTGTGATGAGCTCTGTGTAATGCCTTAGATTACCTCGATCAACGATAGTTAGTTCTGTAGAGTGTGACGGTTGGCATGAGCGGGAGGTGACCGGTTAATTGGCATGTTTGATGTCACTGTTGTCGGGGAGAAATTATTTAATTACACCTCTCTTGTAATTAACAAAAGAATTATTAGTGTGTTGGTACTCTATATGTAATAGGTTGGCCTTGATTATTGTGATGCTGATCGTCGTTTTGCGAGTCGGTAAACATGGTCAGTGACATGTCTCACAACACATTGGTTACGGCTGTCAGTGGCCGAGATATCTGACATGATATTGAAGGTTGACATGAACCGTTTACATCTGTGAGGTCAGGTTTAAAGGTCTGCAAATATGTGTGACGTCATTGGTGATTGGCAGTGTAGATTCTTGTTGCCTCTTGATAGCTGTCATTGGTTGTTGAGCAAGGTTGAGGCTCGGGTGATTGGAAGATGTGTGACGTCACGACGGACGCTTGGATGAAGCACGTTTTGTGTAACTTGTATGTTTGCCTAAAGACCACAAGAGGCACGCATGCGGAATAATGTACACACACTTATACTGTACACATACATTTGTGTTTCTGCGAAAGTGTGCACAAGCTCGAAAACAAATTATCTAACTTTCAGAATTATCAGTCAGGAATATATATATATATATATATATATATATATATATATATATATATATATATATATATATATATATATATATATATATATATATATATATATATATATATACCACCATTACAGCCCCTACTCCATCGCAACTACCATAGTCTCTAACGATCACTTTCACTCTTCACTACTCCCCCTCTACAACCACATTTCCCCATTACCACCATCCCCCGCCCCATCACCACCATTCCTCATCCCATCCCCCACCCAATCACCACCATCTCCCACCCTATCCCTCCCATCACTGGAGGGTCGAGTCGCTCGTCTGTTTCACCAGTTAACCTATGAAAGTGACTTTGCTGGTCACCACTTTCTGTGTTTGGTGGTGCCTGTGTGTGTGTCCCTCTTACTCTAAGGTTTACGAGCGTGTAAATAAGTCTTTACTGCCTCATTTCTCTGGTAGACTTTCGACTGTTGTATAATTTGGCTGTTTGTCTTACTTATAGTGTCGGTCTTACTAATAGTGTCAGTCTTACCAATAGTGTCGGTCTTACTAATAGTGTCAGTCTTACCAATAGTGTCGGTCTTACTAATAGTGTCAGTCTTACCAATAGTGTCGGTCTTACTAATAGTGTCAGTCTTACCAATAGTGTCGGTCTTACTAATAGTGTCAGTCTTACCAATAGTGTCGGCCTTACTAGTCTACTAATAGTGTCAGTCTTACCAATAGTGTCGGTCTTACTAATAGTGTCAGTCTTACCAATAGTGTCGGTCTTACTAATAGTGTCAGTCTACCAATATTGTCAGTCTTACTAATAGTGTCAGTCTTACAATAGTGTCGGTCTTACTAATAGTGTCAGTCTACCAATATTGTCAGTCTTACTAATAGTGTCAGTCTTACTAATAGTGTCAGTCTACCAATAGTGTCAGTCTTACTAATAGTGTCGGTCTTACTAATAGTGTCAGTCTACCAATATTGTCAGTCTTACTAATAGTGTCAGTCTTACCAATAGTGTCGGTCTTACTAATATTGTCGGTCTTACTAATAGTGTCAGTCTTACCAATAGTGTTGGTCTTACTAATAGTGTCAGTCTACCAATATTGTCAGTCTTACTAATTGTGTCAGTCTACCAATAGTGTTAGTCTTACTAATAGAGTTAGTCTTACTAATAGTGTCAGTCTACCAATAGTGTCAGTCTTACTAATAGTGTCAGTCTACCAATAGTGTCAGTCTACCAATACTGTCAGTCTACCAATAGTGTCAGTCTTACTAATAGTGTCAGTTTACCAATAGTGTCAGTCTTACTAATAGTGTCAGTCTACCAATAGTGTCAGTCTACCAATAGCGTCAATCTTACTAATAGTGTCAGTTTACTAGTGTCAGTCTTACCAATAGAGTTAGTCTAACTAATAGTGTCAGTCTACCAATAGTGTCAGTCT
>NW_024723354.1:0-38597 GCF_018991925.1 Homarus americanus
TTGGTGTAGAGGTCACAAACAATCCAGACCAGCTTCCTCCCAATCTTTCGCTCTATCCACTGTATGACCCCCCCTTGCCACCCTGTGTTCGTGTTGGTGCTGTCCCCTTCAATGGCCTGCAGGGTCTGGTCTACGTTCCTCTCTCTGAGCCAGTTCACAATGTTATCTGCCACTATCTCAGCTGGTTTCCTGATGTCATCTTTCTCTGGAGTGAAATGCCACAAATACTTCCCTCCTAGTTCACTGCAGCAGGAGTAGTGTTCTCCTTCACCATGGCAGGGAAAACTTGTCAGAATCTCCAACTTTCATGAGAACGCTGAGTGTCATCCCTTCTCCCATCAAAGAACAAACAATTGATTCCATTTTCTCTTATTCCCTTATCAAACTCCTCTTCTAGGTTACTGACAAGTTTCTCCTGAGCTCTCCTTACTTTGTTATGATCTATCACCAGGTGAACATCATCAGGTGTTATCAAACCACCGTCAATCCAGGCAGCTGTTGCTATCTCTGCAGTTTCTCTGAGACCAGTGTGGTGTCGCATGCTGGCCAGAGCTATGCTCAGGATATCTTTCCTATTTCGAATCTTATGCCTGGAAGGTTTGGGATCATTATTTTCTGGAGTTGGGGACAAAGTCACCATTCTCTGGTGGCCTCGGATCAGCAGGGAGAATGTTAAACTCTGAATCAGCTTCGGCTCAATCATCGGCCTTTTTGCCTCACCCTGGGCCTTCTCAAGTCTCTTTTCCTCGGCAACTCTTCTCCTCTTCTGTCTCTCTGTGGCAGCCTCCTGTCTCTTGGACTCCGGAATATCTTGGCTAGAAATCATGAGAGCCCCTATACTGCCAGTCTTCTCTCTCTGTGCTTTGACAAATGCCAGTTCGATCACAGGAATTTCAGTTCACGCTTGCAAATACAGGAGATGTGGGCCTCGGATTTACAGTCACGATCGCATCCAAACTCAGGACAGAGAACAATTGGGCACTTACAAGTAATTATGTCAAATAACTGGTCCAGTTGCTTGGCAAAGCTGTCCTAATCAGTGTTTTTCCTCCCAAGAGATATCTCTTTGCCTTTTCCCAACTGGCTAGCAGTTTCTCACTAATCTTCTTCTGACTTGTTATGACTGGAGGCTTGAACTGAGCGTTAGCCAGGAGTGTACTGTGCCAAGACAGCTTTGGTCATATCACTGGCAATGTCTTTGTTTGTGTAAGTTCTTTGGTTCTTTTCACTGATTTGCCTGATTAAAACACCGTATCTCAAAGCATCTCTCAATGTAGGCAACTCCGACTTCAGGAGCTCTCTCCCAGACCCAAGATAGTTACTGAGATGGCTGGATTTTTGGTTCCTCGTCCTGACACAAGCAGCCATCGCAAATATTATCAACTTATAAATGCATCAGAATCTGAAACAGAAAAAAATATTGTTAGTTGGGTTGTTAAAGAATGAAGTCAGAAAGCAATGTTCACTATTTAATTGTAATGCACTCACGCTAAAATTTACCTAGCAAAAGGTTGCAAAATATTGAAACTGAAATTATTTTCTGTTTATATACACTAAAATCTACCAAAAAAGTGATGGGCCATTAGTTTTAGCTGATCTTCCCTCCTATGACACACCCTACTGCGCAATGTTGTGGGAGCTGGAGCGTCGTGGTCAGCCTGGTCATCCATCTCTGCGGGGCTATCATCCGACTGGCTCATCCGGGCGTTGGGTCCACGGCTACGTAAGGCATGAGACATAACTACTTCATCTGTGTACTGTGTCTTAAATTAGTGTTGACCGGTCAGCCCGTCGTATCAACAAGATTTCAGACAAAAAATTAATTAAACACACAGATAAGTAGGTTATATATATAAAATATATATAAGGGAGCCGCCGCGGTCAGTGAGTGTTAGTACATGTATGTGTGTGTGCGCGCGTCTGGGTGGGAGCAGTCTTGCTGGGAGGGAGAGGAGGGAGAGGCAGCGACTCACAGTCAGTCGCCAGTTACCCTCTGGACGCGGTCAGAGGAGGGTGCACTGAACTCTAATCCCCACAAATCCCCTGAACATGCCTTACACCTTGGGAATCCTTTAGAACAAGGTCACACATGTATGGCACGAAACACACAATGCACTAAACACTTCACAGAAAATCACTGTCACTGACACTGCTCAAAGTTGCTAAATTCTTCGAGGAGGGTTGGCGGGCGGCGGTTGACACAGGGCAAGGGGTCCATAAGCCGGCTTTCCACAAACTTTGCACTGTCACTCGTAATTATCCAGTAAAAGTAAGCACTGTGCCATGTTCAATGTTCTGGGTAATAAGTTCAATATACAGGAGCGAACACAAACACCTGTATAGATTTTGTAGGTTCTATTTACTGGATAAGAGATATGTACACAGAGGGAAGTAGTGCTCTCCGACCTATCTGCTTGTCAACTGCTCTATAGACGACGTATGGCAAGTGATACATTAGCAGCTTCCATACGTCGCCAGGCACATTAATTAAGCATGTGGGACATCTTAAATACATTGCCACACACTGCTAGCTAGGCTGAATAAATAGTACATAAATGGAGCACATACATAATATACATACATAAAATATAATACAGCATACATAATATACATACAGATATCATTTCATCTATCATTGCGGATCTGTGCAACATCTTCGAATGGGGAGGTACAAACTTGGTTAAATTCATTAGTAATAAAACTCAGTATTTACCAATTACACTTTCCAAATTAGATAATCTCACACCAATTACATTTCAGGACTCATTCATTCTGCCAAATTCTAAAATAGATACGCTAGGCCTCACCATTTCCTCTAATATGTCATGGAAGCCATACATCCATAACATTGCTAAAGCTGCCTTCCGAAAGCTGGGAATACTGTCCAGATGCCGTAGCTACTTCACATCTAAGTAGTTGCTTCAAGTTTATGAGGGAGTCATTCGTCCTAACTTCGAGTACTGCTCTCATATCTGGGGTGGCTCTTCTTCTGTCTAAATATTAGATAGGGTGGAATCAAAGGCATTCCGTCTTATTGACTCTTCTCATTAGCTCATAATCTTTCTTTCCTTTCTATTCGCCGCAATGTTGCTTCACTCGCTCCCTATTACAGGTACTTTAACGGGCATTGTTCGGCAAATTTGGCATCCTGTGTACCGTCGGTAAGGCGGTGGGCTCGTAACACTCGTCTTGCCAGCGGTGCCCACTCTTTGTCTATGGATGTCGGTCACACTAGAATAACTCGTTATTATACATCATTTTCTTCCTCACACAGTCAAACTGTGGAGTGCTCTGGCTTCTGTGTTTCCATACTCGTACAATCTGCCTCACTTCAAAAAGTTGGTTTTCCGTTATCTTCGTGGTGTAGATAATATAAACTTTTCATTTTTCATTTTTTATTTATTTCTACTCTTTTTTTTTCGCCCCCGAGGACCCGTTGTGGGTCGATAACCTGTGCAGGGTGGGCTACTCCCCGCAAAAAAAAAGAAAGAAAAAAAACGCAGATCAACAAAATGTCGTAATTGAAGTAAATGGAAAAGTTCTAGATCTCTTCTCTTGTAACAGAATGATGATCTTTTCGATTTTGATAATATATCCATCGAAAAATAAATTATGAGATATCTGAGCGATAACCAAACGCTCCACTTTTGCTTTCGATACGATATTAACCTGGGATACGAACTTTATTATTACTTCTCTCTATGACATCCACAAGATTCATCCTTAATGTGGTATTACTGATTGGATGTGTTATAATTTTACCTGACAATTTCTAAATCAATTTAAGAAAGTTGGTTATGAGGATTGCAGGTACGGCTTCAGGATGTGAGACAGCCGAAGAAGCAATACGGATTAGAAATAGACATTGGGATATAAGTAAAACGACCGATTGTACACCACAAAAATAATTATACTCATGATGGTTTAGGTCCAGGAAACACTTCTGAATGAGCATGGAAATGAAATTCTATTACGACATTCATCTATCTACAATATTACTATTCTTAATAGCCCAATTTCAAATTATCTATGGCAAAAGCTCTTCACAGACAAAAATATATAGTATAACGTAAAAGACAATCGAAAATACTAATGAGGAAATTATTAGGACAGAACCTCTTTAACTAGAACATGACCAATGACCTTCTGGGACTCTGGGAGGATAATAGAAGTGACAAAGTTCTTCACGTATTGTATTTTGATGGTTCATCTCAGGGAGGTGTTTATGTGATGAGGTGCCGTTGTCACTTACGAGCCTCAAGGACACTGCTGCTTTCCCCTTACATCAATCGTCATGACAAGATGGGTGGAGCCTCCAGTATATAAAACTGGCGGGAGTATCAGTGGACATCAGTCTCGCTCGTCCCTCATACCTCAGCATGGCTCTTACGGTAAACTAAAAATATGATACACACAACTTGTCTGCCATGTGAAGTGCGTTAAGGTGAAATTAGAAAGAAAAAGCACAATTACTTTATGATTCGGTGGTTTTTCAGGTTTACGTCCTCGCTGCCCTTGTGGTCGTCGCTGTAGCTGACAATATCCCCTACACCCCCCCACGTCCCTCCTACAGTGCTCCCGCCCCTGCTGTATGTTTTACACACGTTTTGCATCCCTTAGTCAATATAATTTATCGCTCTAAGATTTCTATTTGTAATATTGTATGATATATTCTAAAGTTGCTTTCACAGCTACTGAACTCTACCTATGCATTAATCCTCAGAACATGAACCTATTTTTAAGACATACAGTACTGCAATCTTACCTTTAATGGTGTAAAATTTTCACTCAGGGTCCTGCACAGTACAACTTTGACTGGTCAGTGAACGACGTGAACTCCGGCAACGACTACGGCCATGACGAAGATCGCAATGGTTACGACACTCAGGGATCTTATTACGTTCAACTTCCCGACGGTCGTCTGCAGAGGGTTACTTACACCGTGAACGGCGACTCCGGCTATGTGGCTCAAGTCGAATATCAGGGAGAAGCACAGTACTCAGCCTACCAGCCTTCTCCCAGCTACAGGCCAACCCCTGGCTATGCTTAACCAAATCAAAGACTCATTAAGTACTTAAGTCTCCTAAAGCACATGTATAAATCTGATTAACTTATTATATCAATAAAATATATAAAACAAAAATTGATCCCCGTGTCATCATCCTTATCTTGTAGCAAACAACAATAAGTACATCAATTTAGGAATAAATCATCCATGTGGAGCTTATCCAAATCATAATCTCATTTCAATAAATTTTAAATGTATATGAACTCAGGTTTAGCCTTAAAAACATAGTCATACAGTATGTCACTAGCCAGCTAGTTGAATTACACAACATTACATACTTTCATTCAGAGATACATCTGAGCACATTGACATTCTGAAAACCCAGTTTGATTCACCATCACATTTTTTTTTATATAAGAAAAGAAATTGTATACTTCAGAGAATCGATGAAAAAAATATATAAAAAATATTTATTTATGGATTGATGATGTTCTGCAATATTAGTATGCCATGTGGTAGGCATAAATAACTCAATAATTGTGTATGAAAAATAAGAAACACATGTAAACAGCATTAAATGATGCAAACAATACTTACTGACTTCTTGACTCGCAAATAAACTGACACGGGGGCGTAAGTAACTGAATATACAGTAAGGGTGTTGAGGGCATACTCACAGGTTGTACTTGTAATTTTCCTCTACTCAGAGCTGTATTTCTCTCATTCATTGTAATTGCGTCCTTTAACTTAATAAATTAATTAAGTGAGATCAAAGATTTAGCTCATAGTCATGAAAATGGATTAAAACTATATCTCTATATATATGCTAACACCGGACTGTAAAATGGTCTCAACATGTGTCCTTAACGTTCATGAGACTAGAATTCACCATTACTTAACAATTGAATTATTTTGCCGTATACCGATGAAAACATTAATTCTTCTTCCATAGATCATCGATATATTCTTTTTTATTGCACAGCCTAGTATGAGAAAATTTGTCTTGTCAGTAGCCAGTCTTAAATTTAGACCCTTTTTCACGAGAGCGCCTATTCTCCTCCAACACCAAATGCACCTGCAAGACCCAACAATATTACTTTCTACGTCTTCTGCAGCAACAAGAGCGGCCACTGCTGTACTCTGCTACGGCCTTCAGGCAGAACTATATCATCCGACGCCAAACGGCGTTCTCCACAAGCGTTCAGTTCAGTCGGTCTGATAGGTAGATAAATATGCAATTTGGGAAATAAGGGCTGTTAATTGCAGTGCCAGTCACCCCGTTTCCTTGAGTACAGAATGACTAATATTCAGTGAACCATATCCATCATGCCATTCTCTGTGTCGCATCACCAGTATGACTTTCGCCAGGCGAGATCTTCTGGTGATCTGCTCTCCTACTGCACCCATCTTTGGTCATCTTCTCTTAGGTATTATGGGTAAACTTTCGTCGTGGCGCTCGACATCTCCAAAGCATTTGACAGGATATGGCACATGTCTTTGCTTTATAAATTTCCTTCTTATGGTTTCTCTCCCCCACTCTGTTCTCTAATTTATTGCTTCCTTGAGAACCGAGCCATGGCAGTTATCGAGGGATCGATCTCTCGCTCTTTCTCTACCAATACTGGTGTCCTAAAGGGTTCTGTTGTTTCACCTACGGTCTTACTTGTTTTTATCAATGATTCACTTCACACTACGACTAATTCTATGCATTATTATGCTGATGATTCTACTCTTCACTCTTCTTCGCATTTTTTCCCTTCCCCCTAATTCTCAAACTAGATCTGTTTCTCGAGCTGATATCATTTCATCGATCATTACGGATTTGTGCAACATCGTCGAATGGGGAGGTAAAAACTTGGTTAAATTCATTAGTAATAAAACTCAGTATTTACCAATTACACTTCCCAAATTCGATTATCTCCCACCAATTACATTTCAGGACGCAATCATTCTGCCAAATTCTAAAATAGATACGCTAGGCCTCACCATTTCCTCTAATATGTCATGGAAGCCATACATCCATAACATTGCTAAAGCTGCCTTCCGAAAGCTGGGAATACTGTCCAGATGCCGTAGCTACTTCACATCTAAGTAGTTGCTTCAAGTTTATGAGGGAGTCATTCGTCCTAACTTCGAGTACTGCTCTCATATCTGGGGTGGCTCTTCTTCTGTCCAAATATTAGATAGGGTGGAATCAAAGGCATTCCGTCTTATTGACTCTTCTCATTAGCTCATAATCTTTATTTCCTTTCTATTCGCCGCAATGTTGCTTCACTCGCTCCCTATTACAGGTACTTTAACGGGCAATGTTCGGCAGATTTGGCATCCTGTGTACCGTCGGTAAGGCGGTGGGCTCGTAACACTCGTCTTGCCAGCGGTGCCCACTCTATGTCTATGGATGTCGGTCACACTAGAATAACTCGTTATTATACATCATTTTCTTCCTCACACAGTCAAACTGTGGAATGCTCTGGCTTCTGTGTTTCCATACTCGTACAATCTGCCTCACTTCAAAAAGTTGGTTTTCCGTTATCTTCGTGGTGTAGATAATATAAACTTTTCATTTTTCATTTTTTATTTATTTCTACTCTTTTTTTTTTCGCCCCCGAGGACCCGTTGTGGGTCGATAACCTGTGCCGGGTGGGCTACTCCCCGCAATAAAAAAAGAAAAAAAAACGCAGATCAAAATGTCGTAATTGAAGTAAATGGAAAAGTTCTAGATCTCTTCTCTTGTAACAGAATGATCATCTTTTCGATTTTAATAATATATCGAACGAAAAAACAATTATGAGATATTTGAGAGATAACCAAATGTGCCACATTTGCTTTCGATACGATATTAACCTGGGATACGAACTTTATTATTACTTCTCTCTATGACATCCACAAGATTCATCCTTAATGTGGTATTACTGATTGGATGTGTTATAATTTTACCTGACAATTTCTAAATCAATTTCAGAAAGTTGGTTATGAGGATTGCAGGTATGGCTTCAAGATGTGAGACAGTAGAAGTAAGCAATACGGATTAGCAATAGATAATGGGACATAACCATACGACCGATTGTACACCACAAAAATAATTACAGTATACTCATGTTGGTTTAGGTCCAGCAAACACTTCTGAATGAGCATGGAAATGAAATCCTATTTACGACATTCATCTATCTACAATATTACTATTCTTAATAGCCCAATTTCAAATTAACTATGGCAAAAGCTCTTCACAGACAAAAATATATAGTATAACGTAAAACACAATCGAAAATACTAATGAGGAAAGTATTAGGACAGAACCTCTTTAAGTAGAACATGATCAATGACCTTCTGGGACTCTGGGAGGATAATAGAGGTGACAAAGTTCTTCACGTATTGTATTTTGATGGTTCATCTCAGGGAGGTGTTTATGTGATGAGGTGCCGTTGTCACTTACGAGCCTCAAGGACACTGCTGCTTTCCCCTTACATCAAGCGTCATGACAAGATGGGTGGAGCCTCCAGTATATAAACCTGGCGCGAGTATCAGTGGACATCATTCTCGCTCGTCCCTCACACCTCAGCATGGCTCTTACGGTAAACTAAAAATATAATACACACAACTTGTCTGCCATGTGAAGTGCGTTAAGGTGAAATTAGAAAGAAAAAAACAATTACTTTGAATTACTTTATGATTCGGTGGTTTTTCAGGTTTACGTCCTCGCTGCCCTTGTGGTCGTCGCTGTAGCTGACAATATCCCCTACACCCCCCCACGTCCCTCCTACAGTGCTCCCGCCCCTGCTGTATGTTTTACACACGTTTTGCAACCCTTAGTCAATACAAGTTATCGTTCTAAGAGTTTTATTTGTAATATTGTATGAAATATTCTAAAGTTGCTTTCACAGCTACTGAACTGTACCTATGTATTAATCCTCAGAACATGAACTTATTTTTAAGACATACTGCAATCTTTCCTTTAATGGTGTGAAATTTTCACTCAGGGTCCTGCACAGTACAACTTTGACTGGTTAGTGAACGACGTGAACTCCGGCAACGACTATGGCCACAACGAAGATCGCAATGGTTACGACACTCAGGGGTCTTATTACGTTCAGCTTCCCGACGGTCGTCTGCAGAGGGTTACTTACACCGTGAACGGCGACTCCGGCTATGTGGCACAAGTCGAATATCAGGGAGAAGCCCAGTACTCAGCCTACCAGCCCTCTCCCAGCTACAGGCCAACCCCTGGCTATGCTTAACCAAATCAAAGACTCATTAAGTACTTAAGTCTCCTAATCCACATGTATAAATCTGATTAACTTATTATATCAATAAAATATATAAAACAAAAATTGATCCCTATCTCATCATCCTTATCTTGTAGCAAACAATAACAAGTACATCAATTCAGGAATAAATCGTCCATGTGGACCTTATTCATATCATAATCTCATTTCAATAAATTTTAAATGTATATGAACTTAGGTTTAGCCTTAAAAACATAGTCATACAGTATGTCACCTGCCAGCTAGTTGAATTACACAACACTACAAACTTTCATTCAGAGATACATCTGAGCACATTGACATTCTGAAAACCCAGTTTGATTTCATATCACATTATTCATCGTTATATAAGAAATGAAATTGTATACTTCAGAGAATCGATGAAAAAAAACATATAAAAAATATTTATTTATGGATTGATGATGTTCTGCAATATTAGTATGCCATGTGGTAGGCATAAATAACTCAGTAATTGTGTCTGAAAAATAAGAAACACATGTAAACAGCATTAAATGATGCAAACAATTCTTAGGTTGATGACCATTACGAAGACACCAACTCACTGACTTCTTGACTCACATATAAATTGACCCAGGGGCGTGAGTAACTGAATATACAGTAAGGGCGTTGAAGACATACTCACAGGTTGTACGTGTAATTTTCCTCTACTCAGATCTTTATTTGTCCGAGTCCTTGTAGCTGCGTCCTTAAAGTTAATAAATTAATTAAGTGAGATCAAAGATTTAGCTCATTGTTACGAGTTGGGGATTTAGAATATAGTTATACGTATACCCAGATCCCAACAGGTAACAACAACAACAAAAACAAAGACAATCGGACTATAAAAGGGTAGACAATGGATGCGAGTTTTTGTTGTGTATAATAAAGTACCATAAATCCCTAAACAAAATATTCAGCTTATAAATTACCCTTAACCACACTTAACCTAAACATTAACAGTATATACATATTAATACAACATAAACAATTTTGAAGCAAGTGGACGTGGGGGAGGCAATACAAGATACAAGTACTTAAGTGAGGAGCTGAGATGGCTGATGAGTAAGGCTGAGTATTGTAGAAGACGGTAGGTAGTCACTGCACCGTAGGTTTAGAGGATAGATGATCCTGTGGTCACTTCCCAGAGCCAAGTGCTCTCTCCTCGAATTGGAGCTGACAAAGAAGACTTTGAGGAGGTGACGCAACAACCAGGATATGGAGAAGAGAAACCCCGGAGTGGTAACTAAGACGAGTCATACTCGTGTCTCGTCCCTAGATGGCGTTGCTCGTGGTGCTGGGTAGGTAGATCAAGACAATAGATGGCGTGGTTCGTAGTGCTGGGTGGAGGGGTTCGTAACACACCCCCCCTCCAAAGACCTCCGTAGCGCGGGCGCGAAGGAGGTGATCACCTGTTTGAACAAAGATGGATCAGATTGTTGGGCTGTAATGAGCTCATCCTTACTAATGGTCTTATTGTACAGATCTTCTGTGGGTAGTAAGATATTGGAGGTGGTTTCAAATGAAGAGGGCCCATTTCGCACACTCTGTGACCGGGTGACAGCACAAGATGGGAAAAGATGAGGAATAGTTTCTTTAAGGTCAGTGGTGGAGTTGACAGGTAAGCGAGAGTCGACTGTCTTTATGTTAGGAACCACTAGATCTCCTACCAAGTCATTACCCAATAATAAATGAATGCCGCTCACAGGCATTGGATCTTTCCTAATGGCTATTTGCACTTCCCCATTAATCAAGGGACATTGGAGGTGCACTTTAGCTAAAGGATAGGAAGAATGGGATGAGAGATCTGAAATTAGAACACTCTCATTAGTAAATGCGGTAGATATATCAGGAATGACGTTAAACAGGAGGATAGATTGTGCTGCGCCCGTATCACGTAGTATACGAATAGGGAAAGAACGAGACCCCTCCATGATTGAAATTTTTCCCTCATAGGTGAATGAAGAGAAGAGATCCTGATGGGGCCTTTCCACATTGGTGTTTGCTATTGGTTTGGATTTGGGATCCAGGGAACTACTTTTAGCAATTCGACACTTTGGGTGTTTACAAGTCTGGATCGTATGGCCTGGGTTTTTACAGTAAGAACAAGTAAGCTTGGTTGCATCAGGGGGGGTAGGTGTGGGACCTTTCGACCTACCACTCACGTCCCCAAGGTTATCATCAGAGGAGGACCTAACATGTCGGAAAGTACCACGTTCCCTACGGCACAGTGACTCCACCAGCAAGGCGTACTCATCAGCCAGCTCAGCCGCACGTCCTAAATTAACCTCTCCACGATCCACCACATGCTTCATGATGTGAAATGGTATCTTGCTCTTCCACTCCTTCAGGACTACCAAGTTTAACAAATCCTGAGGTGGCCATTAAGAAAACCTAGATAAATTAATTAATGGTCAAAAAGATAAGATTAGTGGATTACCCTAGAAAATATCACGGCAGTGGATAACCAGAAAGTCCCGGAAACTACCCAAGTTATACCTAGGGAACTTACACTTATGAATATTGTTCTTCTGAGAAGATCCTTAGATAAGGACAAGAGACTTGAAACAGGAAGGGCGTATTACGGCATTAATATAAAGATCCGGATTAACAACCCTGAGATACTTGAAAGAGGAAGGGCATATTACGGCATTTTATATAAAGATCCGGATTAACAACCCCGAGATACTTTAAAGAGGAAGGGCGTATTACGGCGTTAATATAAAGATCCGGATTAACAACCCTGAGATACTTTAAAGAGGAAGGGCGTATTACGGCGTTAATATAAAGATCCGGATAAACAACCCTGATAAATGGTATGATTGACCCTGAATGAGATAATGAGAAGAACAATAATTGAGGCTTTATAATTATGGGGTCCTGGTAGAGCGGGGCGTCCCAAGATATCACTTCACCGTAAACTAGTGACTATGGAACAGCCTACTCTGGAGTGAGGGTACGGCATTAAACAGATCCGGATTCTTCCCTACACTCGATAAGACTTACTACACGACTGCCACGTGTAATAACAGGTAAGCCTTATGACACTTGGAACCTAATATCCTACGGCTGTCACTCTTACTGTACGATAATACCAATATATGCACACACATATGAAGGAAACTTTAAACCACCGTAAAGCAATTGTGAACAGAAGTGACTGGGAGGAATAATTAACACTGAGTAACAAGGGAGGAAGGAATATGGTACTTAAGGTCGTGTCCTGTCACGGTCGCCATTTGTTACGAGTTGGGGATTTAGAATATAGTTATACGTCTACCCAGATCCCAACAGGTAACAAAAAAAAACAAAACAAAGACAATCGGACTATAAAAGGGTAGACAAAGGATGAGAGTTTTCGTTGTGTATAATAAAGTACCATAAATCCCTAAACAAAATATTCAGCTTATAAATTACCCTTAACCAAACTTAACCTAAACATTAACAGTATATACATATTAATACAACATAAACAATTTTGAAGCAAGTGGACGTGGGGGAGGCAATACAAGATACAAGTACTTAAGTGAGGAGCTGAGATGGCTGACGAGTAAGGCTGAGTATTGTAGAAGACGGTAGGTAGTCACTGCACCGTAGGTTTAGAGGATAGATGATCCTGTGGTCACTTCCCAGAGCCAAGTGCTCTCTCCTCGAATTGGAGCTGACAAAGAAGACTTTGAGGAGGTGACGCGACAACCAGGATATGGAGAAGAGAAACCCCGGAGTGGTAACTAAGACGAGTCATACTCGTGTCTCGTCCCTAGATGGCGTTGCTCGTGGTGCTGGGTAGGTAGATCAAGACAATAGATGGCGTGGTTCGTAGTGCTGGGTGGAGGGGTTCGTAACACTCATAGTCATGAAAATGGATTAAAACTATATCTCTATATATTCTAACATCGGACTGTAAAATGGTCTCAACTCTTGTCCTAAACGTTTATGAGCCTAGAATTCACCATTACTTAACAATTGAATTATTTTGCCATAGACACGATGAAAACATTAAATATTCTTCCTTAGATCATCGATATATTCTTTTTTATTGCACAGCCTAGTATGAGAAAATTTGTCTTGTCAGTAGCCAGTCTTAAATTTAGACCCTTTTTCACGAGAACGCCTATTCTTTTCCAACACCATATGCACCTGCAAAACCCAACAATATTACTTTCTACGTCTTCTGCAGCGAGTAAAGTGGCCACTGCTGTACTCTGCTAAGGCCTTCAAGCAGAACTAAATCATGCGACTCCAAACGGAGATCTCCACAAGCGTTCAGTTCAGTCGGTCTGATAGGCCGAACTGAGCTGTTGGTTCGCCTCCAGGACACCCAGTTGAGATTAGGTAGATAAATATGCAATTTGGGAAATAAGGGCTGTTAAGTGCAGTGCCAGTCACCCCGTTTCCTTAAGTACAGAATGATCAATATTCAGTGAACCATATCCATCATGCCATTCTCTGTGTCGCATCACCAGTATGACTTTCGCCAGGCGAGATCTTCTGGTGATCTGCTCTCCTACTGCACCCATCTTTGGTCATCTTCTCTTAGGGATTATGGGTAAGCTTTCGTCGTGGCGCTCGATATCTCCATAGCATTTGACAGGATATGGCACATGTCTTTGCTTTCTAAATTTCCCTTTTATTGTTTCTCTCCCCGACTCTATTCTCTAATTTATAGCTTCCTTGAGAACCGATCCATGGCAGTTGTTATCGAGGGATCGATCTCTCGCTGTTTCTCTACCAATACTGGTGTCCTAAAGGGTCCTGTTGTTTCACCTACTGTCTTCCTTGATTTTATCAATGATTTACTACACACTACGACTAATTCTATGCATTCTTATGCTGATGATTCAACTCTTCACTCTTCTTCGAATTTTCCCTTCCCTCTAATTCTCAAACTAGATCTGTTCTCGAGCTGATATAATTTCATCTATCATTGCGGGTCTGTGCAACATCGTCGAATGGAGAGGTAAAAACTTGGTTAAATTCATTAGTAATAAAACTCAGTAAATAACAAATGCACTTTACAAATTAGATGATCTCCCACCAATCACATTTCAGGACGCATTCATTCTGGAAATTTTAAAATAGATAACCTAGGCCTGACCAGTTCCTCTAATATGTCATGGAAGCCATACATACATAACATTGCTAAAGCTGCCTTCCAAAAGCTGGGAATGCTGTACAGATGCTGTAGCTACTTCACTTCTGAGCAGTTGCATCGAATTTATGAGGGATTCATTCGTCCTAACTTTGAGTATTGCTCTCATATCTGGGATGGCTCTTCTCCTTTAGTTGATAATCTTTCTTCCCTTTCTCTTCGCCGCAATGTTGCTTCACTCTCTCCCTTTTGCAGATACTTTAACTGGCAATGTTCGATTGATTTGGCATCCTGTGTACCGTCGGCAAGGCGGTGGGCTCGTAACACTCGTCTTCCCAACGGTGCCCAGAGTTTCTATGTGGATGTCGGTCACACTTGAATAACCAGTTATTGTACATCCTTTTTTTCCTCACACAGTCAAACTGTGGAAAGCTCTGGCTTCTGTGTTTTCAAACTCGTACAGTCTGTCTCACTTCTAAAAGTTGGTTTTCCGGAATCTTCGTGGTGTAGATAATATAAACTTTTCATTTTTTATTTATTTCTACTCTTTTTTTTTCGCCCCCTAGGACCCGTTATGGGTCGATAACCTGTGCCGGGTGGGCTAAACCCCGCAAAAAAAAAAGAACAGATGCAAATAAGCAACAAAATGTCGTAATTGAAGTAAATGGAAAAGCTCTGGATTTCTTCTCTTGTAACAGAATGATGATCTTTTCGTTTTTAATAATATATCAATCGAAAAATAAATTATGAGATATTTGAGCGATAACCAAATGTGCCACTTTTGCTTTCGATACGATATTAACCTGGGATACGAACTTTATTATTACTTCTCTCTATGACATCCACAAGATTCATCCTTTATGTGGTATTACTGATTGGATGTGTTATAATTTTACCTGACAATTTCTAAATCAATTTCTGAAAGTTGGTAATGAGGATTGCAGGTATGGCTTCAGGATGTGAGACAGTAGAAGAAGCAATACGGATTAGAAAAATATACTGGGACATAAGCAAAACGACCGATTGTACACCACAAAAATAATTATACTCATGATGGTTTAGGTCCAGCAAACACTTCTGAATGAGCATGGAAATGAAATCCTGTTTACGACATTCATCTATCTACAATATTACTATTCTTAATAGCCCAATTTCAAATTAACTATGGCAAAAGCTCTTCACAGACAAAAATATATAGTATAACGTAAAACACAATCGAAAATACTAATGAGGAAAGTATTAGGACAGAACCTCTTTAAGTAGAACATGACCAATGACCTTCTGGGACTCTGGGAGGATAATAGAGGTGACAAAGTTCTTCACGTATTGTATTTTGATGGTTCATCTCAGGGAGGTGTTTATGTGATGAGGTGCCGTTGTCACTTACGAGCCTCAAGGACACTGCTGCTTTCCCCTTACATCAAGCGTCATGAACCAAGAAGACCTCTCAACAAGACCTCCTGCTGGACCCGGAACTTTGAAGACCGCCCTCTCCCTTGTGCCATTGTTGGCCATCTTCCCGGACCGGACCACCCACGACTGTCATCGCCCACAACAACTCACGAGCGTTCTTGGTTTATCGAGCATTAGCTTGCCCTCCCCACTGGTGGTGTGAGTGACCCACACTCCAGCTGGAGAGCAGTTATAGCGCGATATTCCCGGCGTGGTTTGAGCCCTTTTCCTTCTACTACTATTTTTCCTTTTTCGCTCTGGCCTAGGGACCTGCACCCTCAAAAGTGTATTCGTCCTGCGGTCCCCCCTGTAACTGTTCACCTCCCTCCCAGGAGATTGTGAACACGAAAGGGGGTCGGAGCAAAACCCTCCCCAGCCGAGTCTTTCCAGGAAAACCGTGATCGTGCGGGTCCACCTGGAAAGAGGGTAGCAATCCTTATCCTTCCCAAATAGGCACACTTAGCTCACGTCTATAAGTGAGCAGTCACATACACTAGGAAGTAGGCTTCCCCAATCGGGGCTCCGGGAGAGAAGCTCAGGAACCACTCTACGACCACCAGCTAGTGGGGAGTGCTGTAATTCCTCTGCTATTTACTCAACCGGAATAGGTAGGATCTAAAAAAAAAATAAATAAACCCGGTTATGGAGCGCGTACGCCCTCCTAACCGCGATCCCCGCCTGAACCGCCAACCTGACGACCCGAACCACGACAGGCTTCGCACAGAGAAAGCAGACCAGTTACGCGCCTTCAATGAAGCCCTGAAAACTAGGAACACTGCCACCACCTCCAACAACTCCACCACCACCACCACCTCCACCACCACCACCACTGCTACCGCTACTGAGGACAACTGGACGAAGGTAGAAAACAAGAAACGCCGACGTGCTTTTTCGGGAAACGAATGCCGTCAAGCAGCCCCAAAGGCACCCATCACCACCACCAGCTCACCTCCAACGACACTGCCAAAATTCCGGATCACGAAAACGGACGCAAAAACAACATATGCCGCCGTCACAGAGATGGAAAAGCTAAATCCTCTGGCCAAGTTCTCAGTGCGGCCCAACCTAAAGGGGGAGATGATCGTTCACCCCAAAGACAAGAACTCCGCCACCACCCTCGACACTTACCTGCAAAACACCACCACCATTACTTCAACCAAGCTAGACCCCGCCCAGAAACTGATGAAGTCGGTAGTCCTCCGGTACCCAAAGGAACTACCTCTCGAACCCCTGGAGAACCACCCGAAGATCCTAAAAGCCGAGAGATGCTCTCCCCTGTCCGACAAGACGGCCACCACGAAACAAGTGCTCATAACGCACTACGGCTCACCCCCCAGCACCATAGACCTCAAAACCTGGGGGATCTACGAAGTGAGGCCCTTCGTCCCAGAGCCCCTGCGGTGCTTCAGATGCCAGAAATACGGGCACCATCAGACAAGGTGCACGTACAAGGAAATCTGCGCAGTCTGCGCACAGAAGCACGGCACACACTCCTGCCTCACCAAGTTGAAAAATGGGGAAAAAATTGCCCCCAAGTGTGCCAACTGCGGGGGCAAACACCACGCCTGGAATCCTGGATGCTCCGAGAGAACAAAGAGGGTCCAGGCAAACCGACCAGCAGCAAGACCGGCCCCCACCGCCTACACACCAGCCCCACCAAGTACCTTCGTGTGGGGAACCCAAAGGCCCAAACAACAGAGACAACCTCCTCAGCCAGTCAACACCCAAAGTGCAGCCCAGTTTCCTGGCCTCACTACAGCCACACCTCAGCCACCCAAGCAGCAGACAACGACAACCACGAGCAAGACAAAAGAAGCACACACCAAGGCACCAGAAGGAATGATACACTTATCAGACCTAGCCAAGGTACTGACAACCTTCGCGGAGGGCCTAGCCGGACTACTGGGCCACAAGATCCAACCCACACAGCTCCAAATACTCATGGGGAGCGTCCTCGGGCAAGTCGCCACAGCTCCAGCCACCTCAGTGGAGGAAGCCACGCCGGTCCGCACACGAGTAACAGCCGAGGTACACTCTACACCGAAGAAGGCCACCAGAGAACCCAAGATACCAACAGCTCCCAAGATACCGACAGCTCCCAGAAAGAAACTGGACGTTTCAACTCCCCTGAACCGAACCACGGCCCAGAAGGCAAAAACCACAGAACACGAAGACATGGACCTGATCCAGTTGGAATCGAGCTTGGACATCTCCATCGAGAACCACCAGAAGTCCCCGATGAAACAGTGGTGGAAAACGTCAGCACCCTGAACATCCTTACATGGAATGCTCAGGGCATCAAAAACAAGAAACACCTCCTACAAGAAGCAGCAGCCAAGGACAAGCTTGACATCATACTCCTACAAGAAACACTTCTACAAGAACACCACTGTTTCAAATTCAGCGGTTACAAGACATACAGGAGGCATTTCACGCAGGCGTCAACAAGAGGATGTATGATCTTGGTCAAGTCAAGCATACCCTCCGCCGATGTCACGCAGCAATTTCCATGTGGGGAAAACATCGAGACACAGGCCGTCAAAGTAACCCTCCAAGAACGGGAATTAACTGTTCACAACATCTACAAGAACCCAAGGGGCTCACTGGAGGTTACTCAATTATTTGCTTCGGCCGCTGACCACGCCACACTCATAGGAGGGGATTTCAACGCACATCATCCCTTCCTAAGCTCGGCAAGCCCCACAAATGAAGACGGCCTACACCTATACACCACCTTTCAAGATACACCCGAGATCTGCCTCCTGAACACCGGAGAGCCCACCCACACTAGGGGAGGAAGGCTAGATCTAACCTTCGTCTCCAGTGCACTACAGCCTTCGGCCTCCTGGCAGATACACCCCACGCTGACCAGTGACCACTTCGCCACCCTAACAACGCTGAAGGTGAACAAACTCCCCACTCCACCCCCCCCGAGATGGAGATACAACACTCAAAAGGCAGACTGGGGACTCTTCAAGAAACACCTGGCTAAGTGGCGCGAAAAATCACAGCCGGCCGGCGCAGCACCCGCGGATGAGACAACCCTCCACCACCAATTGGTCGAGGCGTTTCACCTAGCGGCAGAAGAGGCTATCCCAAAAACAAAACCCACATCAAGACAGTACAATGATTACTGGTACTACTGTCCCAGGGTGAAAGAACTCAACCACAGAGTGAACATGGCCCGAAGAAACTACAGGAGACACCCCACGGCAACAAACAGACATCTCCTGCAAGTCATAGTTAAGGATACCAGGGAAGAGAAGGAAGAAATTAAAAACGTAAGCTGGCTCAAGTGGTGCTCCGAACTGAACGAGCACACCTCCCTTGGCAAGATGTGGGCCCAGATCCGAAGAGCATCTGGGAAGGCAACACCACCACCACCAACTCATCCCAACCCAGAAGAGGAAGCCGAGAGACTTGCAAAACTGTTCTCTGACCGAGCAGCAACGAAGAACCTCCCGAGACAGGCGGAGGAGACACAACGGCGTCTGCGACAGGTCAGACTCCAGATGATCGCAGAGGCCTGCAACAGTGAAGATGACACTGACAGACCATTCAACCAGCAAGAACTCCAGAAGTCGCTAAAACGAAGCAAGGATACAGCTCCAGGTGCCGACAGGATAACCTACTCCATGCTTTCTCATGCCGGTACAGCCGGACTCGAGGCTCTGCTGCAAGCCATCAATGCTTCGTGGACAGCACAAAGACTCCCACCGGAATGGAAGAAGGCAGATATACAGCCCATTCCAAAGCCCAGAGAACCAGACAAACCGAGGCCCATCTCCCTTCTCAGCTGCATAGCGAAGACCGGAGAAAGAATGGCTCTCAACCGACTCAAGTGGAAAGTAGGCAGCCCACACCCTCACATCTTTGCTTACACCGAGAACACCGGCACAGGCAACAACATCGCCGAGATACTCAGCACAGTGGACAACAAACCAGCTCTGGTGGTCTTCCTCGACCTGGAGAAAGCCTTCGAACTAGCAAATCCTTTGGCCATTACAACTACGCTCGCTAAAAAAGGCGTCAAAGGAAGGTTGCTGGGGTGGATCCAGAACTACCTCACACAGAGAGAAGCACGAGTACGCTTTCAGGGAGCAACCTCAAGCTACAGGGTCCACGAAAACGGAACCCCACAAGGAGGCATCCTCAGTCCAATGCTGTTCAATGTCCTGATGGAAAATCTAGTCAAACTTCCCTTCAGACAAACAGCCAAGCTCCTATGCTATGCAGACGACTTACAGCTTATAGTAAGAGGATCGAACAGACTAGCCAACACGCAACACGCACTCCAACTTATAGAAGAGGAGTGCAACAGACTTGGACTCAAGATAAATCCAGCCAAGTCGAAAGCGATGGCCATCTGCACAGACACACCAGACAAGTTGCTCTCCATACAAAACACGCCGGTAGTCTGGACCAACGCCCACCAGTGTCTTGGAATCTGGTTTGACCAGAAACTCACCTTCAAGCCGCAACTCGAGTATCTCAGGCACAGGACGAAGAGCAGACACAATATAATGAGGTCGCTCACCAGCAAATCCGCAGGAGCAAACCTTCATGTGCTCAAAGCCTACTACACAGCCGCCATCAGATCGCTGGTAGATTACAGTGCTCCAGCACTCATTGGACTGAGAGAAGACCAAATAGCTAAGCTAGAAGTCATTCAAAACAATGCTCTCAGGACCATGCTCGGAGCACCCATGTGGACCAGAATTTGCAATCTGCAAATGGAAACCGAACTACCACCCCTGGCAGTACGAGTCAAGCAGGTGACAGCCGGTCTCCTCGCCAAAATCTGTAGAGCAGACAAGCCCACAGTTGCCAAGATTCGAATCAGTGCCTCCCTCCACCTCGACCACAGAGTGCGAGGGGCCACCTGGTCGCACGAGGCAAGCGAGGTCATCCGACACCTGCAAGCAGAAACACTCGTCAAGAACAACCAAGACACACGAGACAATGGTTACACTGTTCCTCCACCATGGAGCCCTCCACCAGCCACACTCAAATTCACCGACCTCGGCGATAGTAAAGCCAACCTCCAGAAGGAGGACCTCAAAAAAATAACTCTCCAAGCCATAGCCACCGAGACACCGGCTGATGCAGCATCATACTTCACAGACGGCTCGGTGGACCCAAAACATCACAGATCCGGAGCGGCCTTCTACACCCAAGGTCAGACCCTCCAATGGAGACTTTCCAACGACTGCTCCACCCTACAAACAGAACTGGTAGCAATCTCAAAGGCCCTACAACACGCTGCAACACAACACAACAAGTCCGTCATAATTCACACGGACTCGAAATCGGCCATGCAGGCGCTGCAACACAGTCAACCAAGAGACAACGTCCACATCATCACCTCGATCCTCGCACAGCTACAGGAATTCCAAAGCCAAAACCGACCAGTCGTCTTACACTGGATTCCCAGTCATGTAGGGATCGGAGGAAACGACGTGGCAGACGAAGCAGCCAAGGCAGCTACACGTTCCAGTAGCGTACACATCCAAGTTCCAGCAAGTGTGCAACAGATCAAGAATCACCTCAGAAAGACTACCAAGCTCCACATCAAAAAGAGCTTCCTTCATGCACTCAACGCTGGTTCCCAATCAGCCAAATGGCACCTGGCGGCCACAAAAGGGGAACCACCTTTCGCTGACAAGAAAACTCCAAGACAAACCCAAGTCAGCCTTCACCGACTACGACTAGGGTACAAGTGCTCCTGGCAGATGATCGGAAATGACGTCATGGAATGCACCTACTGTCAGGAGCCAGCAGCCAACCCACTTGAACACTATCTCCTCGATTGCGAGGTCACAGAAAGCCTCCGAAACAGAACTCAAATCTCCCAAGAAACACACACAACACCAGCGGCCACTCTAACCCGAAAGGCCCATACAGACCACATTCACCACCTACTCCGGGTCATCACACGATACCCACCACCCAGATAGCTTAGAAAGCATCCTCTCCCAGCAAGTGCGGACCCCAGTTCGGGGGGCGCGCCACTCCGAAGCTGACCACGTCCAAGAGTGGGGGCTGGTGGTAAGCGTCCACTGATCGGGGGTCCGCTCACACTTGCAACCTGCAGTATCCCTCCAATCTGCAGGTGGGACCACCTCCAATCCCAATCCGGTCTGGCTGCTCCTGGAGCTCCAGCCGGAACCATCAAACGGGCCGCCTATAGGCAAAGGCCCGTGTCGGACTACGGTCCGACAATCTATACAACAACAACAACATCAGTGGACATCAGTCTCGCTCGTCCCTCACACCTCAGCATGGCTCTTACGGTAAACTAAAAATATAATACACACAACTTGTCTGCCATGTGAAGTGCGTTAAGGTGAAATTAGAAAGAAAAAAACAATTACTTTGAATTACTTTATGATTCGGTGGTTTTTCAGGTTTACGTCCTCGCTGCCCTTGTGGTCGTCGCTGTAGCTGACAATATACCCTACACCCCCCCACGTCCCTCCTACAGTGCTCCCGCCCCTGCTGTATGTTTTACACACGTTTTGCAACCCTTAGTCAATACAAGTTATCGTTCTGAGAGTTTTATTTGTAATATTGTATGAAATATTCTAAAGTTGATTTCACAGCTACTGAACTGTACCTATGTATTAATCCTCAGAACATGAACTTATTTTTAAGACATACTGCAATCTTTCCTTTAATGGTGTGAAATTTTCACTCAGGGTCCTGCACAGTACAACTTTGACTGGTTAGTGAACGACGTGAACTCCGGCAACGACTACGGCCACAACGAAGATCGCAATGGTTACGACACTCAGGGATCTTATTACGTTCAGCTTCCCGACGGTCGTCTGCAGAGGGTTACTTACACCGTGAACGGCGACTCCGGCTATGTGGCACAAGTCGAATATCAGGGAGAAGCCCAGTACTCAGCCTACCAGCCCTCTCCCAGCTACAGGCCAACCCCTGGCTATGCTTAACCAAATCAAAGACTCATTAAGTACTTAAGTCTCCTAATCCACATGTATGAATCTGATTAACTTATTATATCAATAAAATATCTAAAACAAAAATTGATCCCCGTGTCATCATCCTTATCTTGTAGCAAACAAGAAAAAGTAAATAAATTCAGGAATAAATCGTCCAAGTGAACCTTATTTAAATCATAATCTCATTTCAATTAATTTTAAAGTTATATGAACTTAGGTTTAACCTTAAAAATGCAGTCATACCTCCAAATCTGTGCGTAACTTTAAGTATGTTTCTTGGTTCATTCGAAGGCAGTTAAGCCAATTAATACCCTCCAAATTTAGTTCTGTTAAGAGCCTAGTATGAGCAAATTTATCTTGTCAGTAGCTAGTCTTAAATTTAGACCCTTTTTCACGAGAGCTCCTATTCTTTTCCAACACCAAACATGCATCTGCAATACGCAACAATATTACTTTCTTCGTCTTCTGGACAGAGAAAAGTGGCCACTGCTGTACTCTGTTACGGCCTTCTGGCAGAACTAAATCATACGACACCAAACTGCGTTCTCCACAAGCACTCAGTTCAGTCGGTATAATAGGCCGAACTGAACTGTTGGTTCGCCTCCACGATACCCAGTTGTGAATAGGTAGAAAAATATGTAATTTGGGAAATAAGGGCTGTTAAGTGCAGTCACCCCGTTTCCTTGAGTACAGAATGATCAATATTCCGTGAATCATATCCATCCTGCCATTCTCTGTGTCGCATCACCAGTATGGCTTTCGCCAGGCGAGATCTTCTGGTGATTCGCTCTCCTACTGCACCCATCTTTGTTCATCTTCTCTTAGGGATTATGGGAAAACTTTCGATGTGGCCCTCGACATCTCCAAAGCATTATGACAGGGTATGGCACAAGTCTTTGCTTTCTAAACTTCTCTCTTATGGTTTCTCTCCCCCACTTTGTTCTCTAATTTATTGCTTCCTTGAGAACCGATCCATGGCAGTTGTTATCTAGGGATCGATCTCTCGCTCTTTCTCTACCAATAATTGTGTCTTAGAGGGTTCTGTTGTTTCACCTACTGTCTTCCTTGTTTTTATCAATGATTTAATTCACACTACGACTAATTCTATACATTCTTGCGCTGGTGATTCTACTCTTCACTCTTCTTCGCATTTTTTCCTTCCCTCTAATTCTCAAACTAGATCTGTTTCTAGAGCTGATATCATTTCATCTATCATTACGGATCTGTGCAACATCTTGGAATGGGGGAGGTAAAAACTTGGTTAAATTCATAAGTAATAAAACTCAATATTTATCAATTACACTTCCCAAATTCGATTATCTCCCACCAATTACATTTCAGGACGCAATCATTCTGCCAAATTCTAAAACAGATACGCTAGGCCTCACCAATTCCTCTAATATGTCATGGAAGTCATACATATATAACATTCCTAAAGCTGCCTCCCGAAAGCTGGGAATGCTGTACAGATGTAGTAGCTACTTTACTTCTGAGCAGTTGCTTCAAGTTTATGAGGGATTCATTCGTCCTAACTTTGAGTATTGCTCTCATATTTGGGATGGCTCTTCTCCTTTAGTTGATAATCTTTCTTCCCTGTCTCTTCGCCGCAATGTTGCTTCACTCTCTCCGTTTTGCAGGTACTTTAACGAGCAATGTTCGGTTTATTTGGTGTCCTGTGTACCGTCGGCAAGGCGGTGGGCTCGTAACACTCGTCTTCCCAACGGTGCCCAGAGTTTCTACGTCAGTGGTTCTCAACCTTGTTTGCCCCATGCACCCCTTTCACCATATGTCAGAATGTCATTCCCCCCTCTTTTCCAAGATTTTCTTCCTCAAAAAGTGCATTCCAAATAATATGCATATAATACTGAAAATCCATATTTTTTCCATATTAGTACATACCGGGTATACATTTACAATTTTACATGAATTATTTTTATAGTGGAGTTTTAAAAATTAAATGCCAATTGAAAATGTTGATGGATTTATAAAACTTGAATAAAAGTAAAATAGTTTTTTTTTTATTTATAATGAATTACTTAACAGACCAAACTGAAGCATAATGCAATAAACAAAAAGTTCAATAGAATACCAGGATATTGTAAATTTGTAATTAATTTTATTCAGATGAAGATTACAGTCAATGAGAAACCTGTGATTGTTTTTTCTTCGCCAATTCTGGGATACGCGGAGGAGTGCTTGAAAGGGCACAACGCAGGTCATTTTCTACCTCTAATCTACTACGTTGCTTCGCTTTAATTTGCAACAGAGTTGAAAAGCCTGACTCACAAAGATATGTCGACACAAACGGAAGCAATGCACGGATAGCTCTTTCTGCCACTTTTGGGTAGGAATCGCACATCAAGGGCCAAAATTCTGCGATTGATTTCTCATCGAACATATCTCTTGCTCCCGAATCAGTTTCCCCCACCCCCCCTGAAAACCTGAATTCCCCCCCTGGGGGGAATTCCCCCCTGGTTGAGAACCCCTGTTCTATGTGGATGTCGGTCACACTTGAATAACAAGTTATTGTACATCCTTTTTTTCCTCACACAGTCAAACTGTGGAATGCTCTGTCTTCTTTGTTTCCATACTCGTACAATCTGTCTCACTTCAAAACGTTGGTTTTCCGGAATATTCGTGGTGTAGATTAATATAAACTTTTCAATTTTTATTTTTTATTTATTTCTACCTTTTTTTCGCCCCCTAGAACCCGTTGTCAGTCGATAACCTGTACCGGGTGGGCTACGCCCCGCAAAAAAAAAAGAAAAAAAAAACTTGCAGATCACCAACAAAATATCGTAATTGAAGTAAATGGAAAAGCTCTAGATTTCTTCTCTTGTAACAGAATGATGATCTTTTCGTTTTTAATAATATATCGATCGAAAAATAAATTATGAGATATTTGAGCGATAACCAAATGTGCCACTTTTGCTTTCGATGCGATATTAACCTGGGATACGAACTTTATTATTACTTCTCTCTATGACATCCACAAGATTCATCCTTAATGTGGTATTACTGATTGGATGTGTTATAATTTTACCTGACAATTTCTAAATCAATTTCAGAAAGTTGGTTATGAGGATTGCAGGTATGGCTTCAGGATGTGAGACAGTAGAAGAAGCAATACGGATTAGCAATAGATAATGGGACATAAGCAAAACGACCGATTGTACACCACAAAAATAATTATACTCATGATGGTTTAGGTCCAGCAAACACTTCTGAATGAGCATAGAAATGAAATCCTATTTACGACATTCATCTATCTATAATA
Organism: Homarus americanus; assembly: GCF_018991925.1. NCBI lineage: Eukaryota > Metazoa > Arthropoda > Malacostraca > Decapoda > Nephropidae > Homarus > Homarus americanus. The sequence goes on from NW_024723354.1 coordinate 26,054, forward strand.
TTACTATTCTTAATAGCTCAATTTCAAATTATCTATGGCAAAAGCTCTTCACAGACAAAAATATATAGTATAACGTAAAACACAATTGAAAATACTAATGAGGAAAGCATTAGGACAGAACCTCTTTATAGTATTTTGATGGTTCATCTCAGGGAGGTGTTTATGTGATGAGGTGCCGTTGTCACTTACGAGTCTCAAGGACATTGCTGCTTTCCCCTTACTTCTATCGTCATGACAAGATGGGTGGAGCCTCCAGTATATAAAACTGGCGCGAGTATCAGTGGACATCAGTCTCGCTCGTCCCTCACACCTCAGCATGGCTCTTACGGTAAACTAAAAATATGATACACACAACTTGTCTGCCATGTGCAGTGCGTTAAGGTGAAATTAGAAAGATAAAAGACACAATTACTTTGAATTACTTTATGATTCGGTGGTTTTTCAGGTTTACGTCCTCGCTGCCCTTGTGGTCGTCGCTGTAGCTGACAATATACCCTACACCCCCCCACGTCCCTCCTACAGTGCTCCCGCCCCTGCTGTATGTTTTACACACGTTTTGCAACCCTTAGTCAATACAAGTTATCGTTCTAAGATTTTTATTTGTAATATTGTATGAAATATTTTGAAGTTGCTTTCACAGCTACTGAACTGTACCTATGCATTAATCCTCAGAACATGAACTTATTTTTAAGACATACTGCAATCTTACCTTTAATGGTGTAAAATCTTCACTCAGGGTCCTGCACAGTACAACTTTGACTGGTCAGTGAACGACGTGAACTCTGGCAACGACTACGGCCATAACGAAGATCGCAATGGTTACGACACTCAGGGATCTTATTACGTTCAGCTTCCCGACGGTCGTCTGCAGAGGGTTACTTACACCGTGAACGGCGACTCCGGCTATGTGGCTCAAGTCGAATATCAGGGAGAAGCCCAGTACTCAGCCTACCAGCCCTCTCCCAGCTACAGGCCAACCCCTAGCTACGCTTAACAAATTCAAAGACTCATTAAGTATTTAAGTCTCCTAAAGCACATGTATAAATCTGATTAACTTATTATATCAATAAAATATATAAAACAAAAACTGAGTCCTGTGTCATCATCCTGATCTTGTAGCAAACAACAACAAGTACATCAATTCAGGAATAAATCGTCCATGTGGACCTTATTCAAATCATAATCTCATTTCAATAAATTTTAAATGTATATGAACTTAGGTTTAACCATAAAAATATAGTCATACTTCCAAATCTGTGCGTCACTTTAAGTATGTTCCTTGGTTCATTCGAAGGTAGTTAAGATAATTATTACTCTCCAAATTTAGTTCTGTTCAGAGCCTAGTATGAGCAAATTTGTCTTGTCAGTAGCCAGTCTTAAATTTAGACCCTTTTTCACGAGAGCTCCTATTCTTTTCCAACACCAAACATGCATCTGCAATACCCAACAATATTACTTTCTAAGTCTTCTGGACCGAGAAAAGTGACCACTGCTGTACTCTGTTACGGCCTTCATGCGGAACTAAATCATGCGACATCCAAACTGCGTTCTCCACAAGCTTTCAGTTCAGTCGGTATGATAGGCCGAACTGAACTGTTGGTTCACCTCCAGGACACCCAGTTGTGAATAGGTAGATAAATATGTAATTTGGGAAATAAGGGCTGTTAAGTGCAGTCACCCCGTTTCCTTCAGTGCAGAATGATCAATATTCAGTGAACCATATCCATCCTGCCATTCTGTGTCGCACCACCAGTATGGCTTTCGCCAGGCGAGATCTTCTGGTGATCCGCTCTCCTACTGCACCCATCTTTGGTCATCTTCTCTTAGGGATTATGGGGAAACTTTCGTCGTGGCCCTCGACATCTCCATACCATATGACAGGGTATGGCACACGTCTATGCTTTCTAAACTTCTCTCTTATGATTTCTCTCCTCCACTTTGCTCTCTAATTTATTGCTTTCTTGAGAACCGATCTATGGCAGTTGTTATCTAGGGATCGATCTCTCGCTCTTTCTCTACCAATCCTGGAGTCCTAAAGGGTTTTATTGTTTCACCTACTCTCTTCCTTGTTTTTATCAATGAAAAACTTCACACCACGACTAATTCTATACATTCTTGCGCTGATGATTCTACTCTTCACTCTTCGCATTTTTCCCTTCCCCCTAATTCTCAAACTAGATCTGTTTCTCGAGCTGATATCATTTCATCTATCATTGCGGATCTGTGCGACATCTTCGAATGGGGAGGTACAAACTTGGTTAAATTCATTAGTAATAAAACTCAGTATTTACCAATTACACTTTCCAAATTAGATAATCTCACACCAATTACATTCAGGACTCATTCATTCTGCCAAATTCTAAAATAGATACGCTAGGCCTCACCATTTCCTCAAATATGTCATGGAAGCCATACATCCATAACATTGCTAAAGCTGCCTTCCGAAAGCTGGGAATACTGTCCAGATGCCGTAGCTACTTCACATCTAAGTAGTTGCTTCAAGTTTATGAGGGAGTCATTCGTCCTAACTTCGAGTACTGCTCTCATATCTGGGGTGGCTCTTCTTATGTCCAAATATTAGATAGGGTGGAATCAAAGGCATTCCGTCTTATTGACTCTTCTCATTAGCTGATAATCTTTCTTTCCTTTCTATTCGCCGCAATGTTGCTTCACTCTCTCCCTATTACAGGTACTTTAACGGGCAATGTTCGGCAGATTTGGCATCCTGTGTACCGTCGGTAAGGCGGTGGGCTCGTAACACTCGTCTTGCCAGCGGTGCCCACTCTTTGTCTATGGATGTCGGTCACACTAGAATAACTCGTTATTATACATCATTTTCTTCCTCACACAGTCAAACTGTGGAGTGCTCTGGCTTCTGTGTTTCCATACTCGTACAATCTGCCTCACTTCAAAAAGTTGGTTTTCCGTTATCTTCGTGGTGTAGATAATATAAACTTTTCATTTTTCATTTTTTATTTATTTCTACTCTTTTTTTTTTCGCCCCCGAGGACCCGTTGTGGGTCGATAACCTGTGCCGGGTGGGCTACTCCCCGCAAAAAAAAAAAAGAAAAAAAACGCAGATCAACAAAATGTCGTAATTGAAGTAAATGGAAAAGTTCTAGATCTCTTCTCTTGTAACAGAATGATGATCTTTTCGATTTTGATAATATATCCATCGAAAAATAAATTATGAGATATCTGAGCGATAACCAAACGCTCCACTTTTGCTTTCGATACGATATTAACCTGGGATACGAACTTTATTATTACTTCTCTCTATGACATCCACAAGATTCATCCTTAATGTGGTATTACTGATTGGATGTGTTATAATTTTACCTGACAATTTCAAAATCAATTTAAGAAAGTTGGTTATGAGGATTGCGGGTATGGCTTCAGGATGTGAGACAGCCGAAGAAGCAATACGGATTAGAAATAGATATTGGCACATAAGTAAAACAACCGGTTGTACACCACAAAAAGAATTATACTCATGATGGTTTAGGTCCAGGAAACACTTCTGAATGAGCATGGAAATGAAATCCTATTTACGACATTCATCTATCTACAATATTACTATTCTTAATAGCTCAATTTCAAATTATCTATGGCAAAAGCTCTTCACAAACAAAAATATATAGTATAACGTAAAACACAATCGAAAATACTAATGAGAAAATTATTAGGACAGAACCTCTTTAACTAGAACATGACCAATGACCTTCTGGGACTCTGGGAGGATAATAGAAGTGACAAAGTTCTTCACGTATTGTATTTTGATGGTTCATCTCAGGGAGGTGTTTATGTGATGAGGTGCCGTTGTCACTTACGAGCCTCAAGGACACTGCTGCTTTCCCCTTACATCAATCGTCATGACAAGATGGGTGGAGCCTCCAGTATATAAACCTGGCGCGAGTATCAGTGGACATCAGTCTCGCTCGTCCCTCATACCTCAGCATGGCTCTTACGGTAAACTAAAAATATGATACACACAACTTGTCTGCCATGTGAAGTGCGTTAAGGTGAAATTAGAAAGAAAAAACACAATTACCTTGAATTACTTTATGATTCGGTGGTTTTTCAGGTTTACGTCCTCGCTGCCCTTGTGGTCGTCGCTGTAGCTGACAATATACCCTACACCCCCCCACGTCCCTCCTACAGTGCTCCCGCCCCTGCTGTATGTTTTACACACTTTTGCATCCCTTAGTCAATTCAAGTTATCGTTCTAAGAGTTTTATTTGTAATATTGTATGAAATATTCTAAAGTTGCTTTCACAGCTACTGAACTGTACCTATGCATTAATCCTCAGAACATAAACTTATTTTTACGAAACACTACAATCTTACCTTTAATGGTGTAAAATTTTTACTCAGGGTCCTGCACAGTACAACTTTGACTGGTCAGTGAACGACGTGAACTCCGGCAACGACTACGGCCACAACGAAGATCGCAATGGTTACGACACTCAGGGATCTTATTACGTTCAGCTTCCCGATGGTCGTCTGCAGAGGGTTACTTACACCGTGAACGGCGACTCCGGCTATGTGGCTCAAGTCGAATATCAGGGAGAAGCCCAGTACTCAGCCTACCAGCCCTCTCCCAGCTACACGCCAACCCCTAGCTACGCTTAACCAATTCAAAGACTCATTTAGTACGTTATTCTCCTAAAGCACATGTATAAATCTGATTAACTTATTATATCAATAAAATATATAAAACAAAAATTGATCCCCATGTCATCATCCTTATCTTGTAGCAAACAACAATAAGTACATCAATTTAGGAATAAATCGTCCATGTGGAGCTTATCCAAATCATAATCTCATTTCAATAAATTTTAAATGTATATGAACTTAGGCATAGCCTTAAAAACATAGTCATACAGTATGTCACCTGCCAGCTAGGTGAATTACACAATATTACATACTTTCATTCAGAGATACATCTGAGCACATTGACATTCTGAAAACCCAGTTTGATTCACCATCACATTTTTTGTTATATAAGAAAAGAAATTGTATACTTCAGAGAATCGATGAAAAAAATATATAAAAAATATATATTTATGGATTGATGATGTTCTGCAATATTAGTATGCCATGTGGTAGGCATAAATAACTCAGTAATTGTGTCTGAAAAATAAGAAACACATGTAAACAGCATTAAATGATGCAAACAATACTTACTGACTTCTTGACTCGCAAATAAACTGACACGGGGGCGTGAGTAACTGAATATACAGTAAGGGTGTTGAGGGCATACTCACAGGTTGTACTTGTAATTTTCCTCTACTCAGAGCTGTATTTCTCTCAGTCATTGTAGTTGCGTCCTTTAACTTAATAAATTAATTAAGTGAGATCAAAGATTTAGCTCATAGTCATGAAAATGGATTAAAACTATATCTCTATATATGCTAACACCGGACTGTAAAATGGTCTCAACATGTGTCCTTAACGTTCATGAGACTAGAATTCACCATTACTTAACAATTGAATTATTTTGCCGTATACCGATGAAAACATTAATTCTTCTTCCATAGATCATCGATATATTCTTTTTTATTGCACAGCCTAGTATGAGAAAATTTGTCTTGTCAGTAGCCAGTCTTAAATTTAGACCCGTTTTCACGAGAGCGCCTATTCTCCTCCAACACCAAATGCACCTGCAATACCCAACAATATTACTTTCTACGTCTTCTGCAGCAACAAGAGCGGCCACTGCTGTACTCTGCTACGGCCTTCAGGCAGAACTATATCATCCGACGCCAAACGGCGTTCTCCACAAGCGTTCAGTTCAGTCGGTCTGATAGGTAGATAAATATGCAATTTGGGAAATAAGGGCTGTTAAGTGCAGTGCCAGTCACCCCGTTTCCTTGAGTACAGAATGACTAATATTCAGTGAACCATATCCCTCATGCCATTCTCTGTGTCGCATCACCAGTATGGCTTTCGCCAGGTGAGATCTTCTGGTGATCAGCTCTCCTACTGCACCCATCTTTGGTCATCTTCTCTTAGGGATTATGGGTAAACTTTCGTTGTGGCGCTCGACATCTCCAAAGCATTTGACAGGATATGGCACATGTCTTTGCTTTCTAAATTTCCCTCTTATGGTTTCTCTCCCCCACTCTGTTCTCTAATTTATTGCTTCCTTGAGAACCGAGCCATGGCAGTTATCGAGGGATCGATCTCTCGCTCTTTCTCTACCAATACTGGTGTCCTAAAGGGTTCTGTTGTTTCACCTACTGTCTTACTTGTTTTTATCAATGATTCACTTCACACTACGACTAATTCTATGCATTCTTATGCTGATGATTCTACTCTTCACTCTTCTTCGCATTTTTCCCTTCCCCCTAATTCTCAAACTAGATCTGTTTCTCGAGCTGATATCATTTCATCTATCATTACGGATATGTGCGACATCGTCGAATGGGGAGGTAAAAACTTGGTTAAATTCATTAGTAATAAAACTCAGTATTTACCAATTACACTTCCCAAATTCGATTATCTCCCACCAATTACAGTTCAGGACGCAATCATTCTGCCAAATTCCAAAATAGATAAGCTAGGCCTCACCATTTCCTCTAACATGTTATGGAAGCCACACATACATCACATTGCTAAAGCTGTCTCCCGAAAGCTGGGAATGCTGTACAGATGCCGTCGCTACTTCACTTCTGCGCAGTTGCTTCAAGTTGCTTCGAGTATTGCTCTCATATCTGGGATGGCTCTTCTCCTTTAGTTGATAATTTTTCTTCCCTTTCTCTTCGCCGCAATGTTGCTTCACTGTCTCCCTTTTGCGGGTACTTTAACGGCCAATGTTCGGTTGATTTCGCATCCTGTGTACCGTCGGCAAGGCGGTGGGCTCGTAACACTCGTCTTCCCAACGGTGCCCACAGTTTCTATGTGGATGTCGATCAAACTAGAATAACCCGTTATTGTACATCCTTTTTTTCCTCACACAGTAAAACAGTGGAATGCTCTGGCTTCTGTGTTTCCATACTCGTACACTCTGTCTCACTTCTAAAAGTTGGTTTTCCGGAAACTTCGTGGTGTAGATAATATAAACTTTTCATTTTTTATTTTTTATTTTTCTCTACTCTTTTTTTTCGCCCCCTAGGACCCGTTGTGGGTCGACAACCTGCGCCGTGTGGACTACTCCCCGAAAAAAAAAAAAAAAAAAATCTGGAAATCAGCAACAAAATGTGGTAATTGAAGTAAATGGAAAAGTTCTAGATCTCTTCTCTTGTAACAGAATGATGATCTTTTCGTTTTTAATAATATATCAATCGATAAATGAATTATGAGATATTTGAGCGATAACCAAATGTGCCACTTTTGCTTTCGATACGATATTAACCTGGGATACGAACTTTATTATTACTTCTCTCTATGACATCCACAACATTCATCCTTTATGTGGTATTACTGATTGGATGTGTTATAATTTTACCTGACAATTTCTAAATCAATTTCAGAAAGTTGGTAATGAGGATTGCAGGTATGGCTTCAGGGTGTGAGACAGTAGAAGAAGCAATATGGATTAGAATATTTTAATGGGACATAAGCAAAACGACCGATTGTACACCACAAAAATAATTATCTCATGATGGTTTAGTTCCAGCAAACACTTCCGAATGAGCATGGAAATGAAATCCTGTTTACGACATTCATCTATCTACAATATTACTATTCTTAATAGCTCAATTTCAAATTATCTATGGCAAAAGCTCTTCACAGACAAAAATATATAGTATAACGTAAAACACAATCGAAAATACTAATGAGGAAAGTATTAGGACAGAAAGTATTAGGACAGAATCTCTGGGACTCTGGGAGGATAATAGAGGTGACAAAGTTCTTCACGTATTGTATTTTGATGGTTCATCTCAGGGAGGTGTTTATGTGATGAGGTGCCGTTGTCACTTACGAGCCTCAAGGACACTGCTGCTTTCCCCTTACATCAATCGTCATGACAAGATGGGTGGAGCCTCCAGTATATAAACCTGGCGCGAGTATCAGTGGACATCAGTCTCGCTCGTCCCTCACACCTCAGCATGGCTCTTACGGTAAACTAAAAATATGATACACACAACTTGTCTGCCATGTGAAGTGCGTTAAGGTGAAATTAGAAAGAAAAAACACAATTACTTTGAATTACTTTATGATTCGGTGGTTTTTCAGGTTTACGTCCTCGCTGCCCTTGTGGTCGTCGCTGTAGCTGACAATATACCCTACACCCCCCCACGTCCCTCCTACAGTGCTCCCGCCCCTGCTGTATGTTTTACACACGTTTTGCAAGCCTTAGTCAATACAAGTTATCGTTCTAAGATTTTTATTTGTAATATTGTATGAAATGTTCTAAAGTTGCTTTCACAGCTACTGAACTGTACCTATGCATTAATCCTCAGAACATGAACTTATTTTTAAGACATACTGCAATCTTACCTTTAATGGTGTAAAATCTTCACTCAGGGTCCTGCACAGTACAACTTTGACTGGTCAGTGAACGACGTGAACTCTGGCAACGACTACGGCCACAACGAAGATCGCAATGGTTACGACACTCAGGGCTCTTATTACGTTCAGCTTCCCGACGGTCGTCTGCAGAGGGTTACTTACACCGTGAACGGCGACTCCGGCTATGTGGCTCAAGTCGAATATCAGGGAGAAGCCCAGTACTCAGCCTACCAGCCCTCTCCCAGCTACAGGCCAACCCCTAGCTACGCTTAACCAATTCAAAGACTCATTAAGTATTTAAGTCTCCTAAAGCACATGTATAAATCTGATTAACTTATATCAATAAAATATATAAAACAAAAATTGATCCCTGTGTCATCATCCTTATCTTGCAGCAAACAACAACAAGTACATCAATTCAGGAATAAATCGTCCATGTGGACCTTATTCAAATCATAATCTTATTTCAATAAATTTTAAATGTATATGAACTCAGGTTTAGCCTTAAAAACATAGTCATACTGTATGTCACCTGCCAGCTAGTTGAATTACACAACACTACATACTTTCATTCAGAGATACATCTGAGCACATTGACATTCTGAAAACCCAGTTTGATTTCATATCACATTATTCATCGTTATATAAGAAATGAAATTGTATACTTCAGAGAATCGATGAAAAAAAATACATAAAAAATATTTATTTATGGATTGATGATGTTCTGCAATATTAGTATGCCATGTGGTAGGCATAAATAACTCAGTAATTGTGTCTGAAAAATAAGAAACACGTGTAAACAGCATTAAATGATGCAAACAATTCTTAGGTTGATGACCATTACGAAGACACCAACTCACTGACTTCTTGACTCACATATAAATTGACCCAGGGGCGTGAGTAACTGAATATACAGTAAGGGCGTTGAAGACATACTCACAGATTGTACTTGTAATTTTCCTCTACTCAGAGCTTTATTTGTCTGAGTCCTTGTAGCTGCGTCCTTAAAGTTAATAAATTAATTAAGTGAGATCAAAGATTTAGCTCATGGTCATGAAAATGGATTAAAACTATATCTCTATATATTCTAACATCGGACTGTAAAATGGTCTCAACTTTTGTCCTTAACGTTTATCAGCCTAGAATTCACCATTACTTAATAATTGAATTATTTTGCCATAGAGACGATGAAAACATTAAATATTCTTCCTTAGATCATCGATATATTCTTATTTATTGCACAGCCTAGTATGAGAAAATTTGTCTTGTCAGTAGCCAGTCTTAAATTTAGACCCTATTTCACGAGAGCGCCTATTCTTTTCCAACACCATATGCACCTGCAAAACCTAACAATATTACTTTCTACATCTTCTGCAGCGACTCCAAACGGAGTTCTCCACAAGCGTTCAGTTCAGTCGGTCTGATAGGCCGAACTGAGCTGTTGGTTCACCTCCAGGACACCCAGTTGAGAATAGGTAGATAAATATGCAATTTGGGAAATAAGGGCTGTTAAGTGCAGTGCCAGTCACCCCGTTTCCTTGAGTACAGAATAATCAATATTCAGTGAACCATAGCCATCCTGCCATTCTCTGTGTCGCATCACCAGTATGACTTTCGCTAGGCGAGATCTTCTGGTGATCTGCTCTCCTACTGCACCCATCTTTGGTCATCTTCTCTTAGGGATTATGGGTAAGCTTTCGTCGTGGCGCTCGACATCTCCATAGCATTTGACAGGATATGGCACATGTCTTTGCTTTCTAAATTTCCCTTTTATTGTTTCTCTCCCCCACTCTATTCTCTAATTTATAGCGTCCTTGAGAACCTATCCATGGCAGTTGTTATCGAGGGATCGATCTCTCGCTCTTTCTCTACCAATACTGGTGTCCTAAAGGGTTCTGTTGTTTCACCTACTGTCTTCCTTGATTTTATCAATGATTTACTACACACTACGACTAATTCTATGCATTCTTATGCTGATGATTCAACTCTTCACTCTACTTCGAATTTTCCCTTCCCTCTAATTCTCAAACTAGATCTGTTTCTCGAGCTGATATAATTTCATCTATCATTGCGGGTCTGTGCAACATCGTCGAATGGAGAGGTAAAAACTTGGTTAAATTCATTAGTAATAAAACTCAGTAATTAACAAATGCACTTTACAAATTAGATGATCTCCCACCAATCACATTTCAGGACGCATTCATTCTGGAAATTTTAAAATAGATAAGCTAGGCCTGACCAGTTCCTCTAATGTGTCATGGAAGCCATACATACATAACATTGATTAAAGCTGCCTCCCAAAAGCTGGGAATGCTGTACAGATGCTGTAGCTACTTCACTTCTGAGCAGTTGCATCGAATTTATGAGGGCTTCATTCGTCCTAACTTTGAGTATTGCTCTCATATCTGGGATGGCTCTTCTCCTTTAGTTGATAATCTATCTTCCCTTTCTCTTCGCCGCAATGTTGCTTCACTCTCTCCCTTTTGCAGGTACTTTAACTGGCAATGTTCGATTGATTTGGCATCCTGTGTACCGTCGGCAAGGCGGTGGGCTCGTAACACTCGTCTTCCCAACGGTGCCCAGAGTTTCTATGTGGATGTCGGTCACACTTGAATAACCAGTTATTGTACATCCTTTTTTTCCTCACACAGTCAAACTGTGGAATGCTGTGGCTTCTGTGTTTTCAAACTCGTACAGTCTGTCTCACTTCTAAAAGTTGGTTTTCCGGAATCTTCGTGGAGTAGATAATATAAACTTTTCATTTTTTACTTTTTTATTTATTTCTACTCTTTTTTTTTCGCCCCCTAGGACCCGTTATGGGTCGATAACCTGTGCCGGGTGGGCTAAACCCCGCAAAAAATAAAGAACAGATGCAAATAAGCAACAAAATGTCGTAATTGAAGTAAATGGAAAAGCTCTGGATTTCTTCTCTTGTAACAGAATGATGATCTTTTCGTTTTTAATAATATATCAATCGAAAAATAAATTATGAGATATTTGAGCGATAACCAAATGTGCCACTTTTGCTTTCGATACGATATTAACCTGGGATACGAACTTTATTATTACTTCTCTCTATGACATCCACAAGATTCATCCTTTATGTGGTATTACTGATTGGATGTGTTATAATTTTACCTGCCAATTTCTAAATCAATTTCTGAAAGTTGGTAATGAGGATTGCAGGTATGGCTTCAGGATGTGAGACAGTAGAAGAAGCAATACGGATTAGAAAAATATACTGGGACATAAGCAAAACGACCGATTGTACACCACAAAAATAATTATACTCATGATGGTTTAGGTCCAGCAAACACTTCTGAATGAGCATGGAAATGAAATCCTATTTACGACATTCATCTATCTACAATATTACTATTCTTAATAGCTCAATTTCAAATTATCTATGGCAAAAGCTCTTCACAGACAAACATATATAGTATAACGTAAAACACAATCGAAAATAGTAATGAGGAAAGTATTAGGACAGAACCTCTTTAACTAGAACATAACCAATGACCTTCTGGGACCCTGGGAGGAGAATAGATGTGACAAAGTTCTTCACGTATTGTATTTTGATGGATCATCTCAGGGAGGTGTTTATGTGATGAGGTGCCGTTGTCACTTACGAGCCTCAAGGACACTGCTGCTTTCCCCTTACATCTAGCGTCATGACAAGATGGGTGGAGCCTCCAGTATATAAACCTGCTGCGAGTATCAGTGGACATTAGTCTCGCTCGTCCCTCACACCTCAGCATGGCTCTTACGGTAAACTAAAAATATGATACACACAACTTGTCTGCCATGTGCAGTGCGTTAAGGTGAAATTAGAAAGAAAAAACACAATAACTTTGAATTAGTTTATGATTCGGTGGTTTTTCAGGTTTACGTCCTCGCTGCCCTTGTGGTCGTCGCTGTAGCTGACAATATACCCTACACCCCCCCACGTCCCTCTTACAGTGCTCCCGCCCCTGCTGTATGTTTTACACACTTTTGCATCCCTTAGTCAATTCAAGTTATCGTTCTAAGAGTTTTATTTGTAATATTGTATGAAATATTCTAAAGTTGCTTTCACAGCTACTGAACT
>NW_024723355.1:0-11665 GCF_018991925.1 Homarus americanus
AAGTATATATGTTTTTCACACCTGTATTTCCTGCCATTGTTAATTAAGGTATACATATTTAATTATACTTTACCTGTTGAACGATAATTATATGGTAATTAGTTGAGGTGAAATGAAGGAAATAATTTGTAGACGAATTATTTTTATTATTATTATTGTTATTATTATTATTATTATTATTATTATTATTATTATTATTATTATTATTATTATTATTATTATTATTATTATTATTATTATTATTATTATTTTTGTGTTTATTTACGATTTACATGTATATTTGTAAATGGATAGAACTGGGGAGAGAGAGAGAGAGAGAGAGAGAGAGAGAGGTCGTTCAGTCACACACTCGTATCATTCATCTTTTTCATTCACCTTAGCTGTCAGAAAGGGCCATGGCCACACTATTGCAGTGGCCGAAGGCATATGGCCACACTACCACGCTGGACAGGCTATATCAATTTACTTCGTTTTTCAATAGAGGTGTTGAAGATGTGGCCATGATAAGATGTGGCCATGATAAGATATGGCAATGACGAGATGTGGCCATGACGAGATGTGGCCATGATAAGATGTGGCCATGATAAGATATGGCCATGACGAGATGTGGCCATGACGAGATGTGGTCATGATAAGATGTGGCCATGATAAGATGTGGCCATGATAAAGTGTTGCCATAATGGGAAGATGTAGGTGTGGCCAAGTGATATTTCTATGTTCCACACACACACACACACACACACACACACACACCCACACACACACACACACACACACACACACACACACACACACACACACACAGACACACACACACACACACACACACAGACACACACACAGACACACACACACACATTAGTGCCAGAACAGCGGTGTATCTTCACTTAACTCTTAGTCCGACTTCATAATTACCACACAAGAGTTAAACATAAGAACATAAGAAAATAAGGAGTCTGCAATAGGCTGGTTGGTTTGTGCACGGCAGCTCCTGTCGAGAGTTACTACCACTCTCTATCATCCATGAATCTATCCAGTCTCCTTTTGAAACTTTCCCCTCGATACCATGAGCCTTAATTTTTCTCAGAAGCCTCTGATGCGGTACTCTGTCAAATGCTTTGCTAAAGTCTAAGTAAATAACATCGTAATTATCGTCATTATCTACTACCTCGAAGACTTTCCTAAAAAACGTCAGCAGATTTGTTAGACAAGATTTTCCCTTTGTAAACCCATGTTGAGAGTCGTAGATTAATTTGCTTTTCTCTACATGCGATCGGATGCTATCTGCTATAATTGATTCAAGAAATTTCCCCACTACTGACGTCAAACTGATCGGCCGGTAGTTTGACGCTGATGCTCTGTCTCCTTTTTTGAATATGGTTACTACATTCGCCTGTTTCCACAACTCTGGCACAACTCCAGTGTCTAATGATTTTGTAAATAAATTTACGAGGGGTCCGCTAATCTGTTCCCTACACTCTTTTAAGACTCGAGGAAAAATTTCATCCGGCCCTGGGGATTTTGTATTCTTTAGTTTATTTATCTTCTTAAGAACATCCTCTTTTCTGATAGTGATATTCTTTAATTTCTCTTCTTTATTTCCCTTAAATATCAGTTCCACCTCTGGCATTTCATGGCAAATTTCTTCTGTGAAAACTGATAAGAAGTAGCTGTTCAATGCTTTGCTTATTTCTTCACTGCCATTTATCAATTCTCCCCTCCCTGACTTTAAAGGCCTAACTTTGTCCTTGACCTTTGTCCTATATACCCGTTAGGTTAGTGTTAGGTTAGTGTTAGGTTAGGTTAGTGTTAGGTTAGGTTAGGTTAGGTTAGGTTAGGTTAGTGTTAGGTTAGCGTTAGGTTCTTTCCACAACATATTTTTGGGTCCCGGAAAAAATAAATATTTTTTCCCAAGTGACAAATAAATTTACTTCTTATTTATGACTTTACTTCCCTCCCTCCCTCCCTCCCTCCCTCCTTCACTTCCTTTCACCTCCCTCCCTCCCTCCCTCCCTCCCTCCGTCCCTCCCTCCCTCCCTCACTCCCTCCTTCCTTCCTTTCACCTCCCTCCCCTCCTCCCCTCCTTCCCTTCCTTTCACCTCCTCCCTCCCCTCCTTCCCTCCCTCCTTCCTTTCACCTCCTCCCTCCCTCCCTCCCTCCTCCCCTCCCTCCCCTCCCTCCCCTCCTTCCCCTTCCTTTCACCTCCCTCCCCTCCCTCCTTTCACCTCCCTCCTCCCTCCCTCCCCACCTCCCTCCCCTCCCTTTCACCTCCTCCTCCTCCCTCCCTCCCTCCCTCCCTCCCTCCCTCCTCCCTCCCCCCTCCTTCCCTTCCCTTTCACCTCCCTCCTCCCACCTCCCCTCCCTCCTTCCTTCCTTTTTACCTCCCTCCCTCCTTCCCTCCCCTCCCTCCCTCCCTCCCCCCTCCCTTCCTTCCCTTTCCCTCCCCTCCCTCCCTCCTCCCTCCTCCCTCCTCCCTCCCCTCCCTCCCCTCCTTCCTTCCTTTCCCACCTCCTCCCTCCTCCCCTCCCCTCCCTCCCCTCCCCTCCCTCCCTCCTTTCTCCCTCCCCTCCCTCCCTCCTCCTCCTCCACTCCCTCCCTCCTTTCACCTCCCTCATCCCTCCCCTCCCCTCCATCCCTCCTCCCTCCCTCCTCCTCCCTCCTTCCTTCCTTTCACCTCCCCTCCCTCCTCCCTCCCCTGCCCTCCTTCCTTCCTTTCACCTCCTCCCTCCCTCCCTCCCTCCTCCCTCCCTCCCCTCCTCCCTCCTTCCTTCCTTTTCGCTCCCTCCCTCCCTCCTCCTCCCTCCCTCCCTCCCTCCCCTCCCTCCTCCCTCCTTTCCCACCTCCCTCCCCTCCTCCCCTCCCTCCCCTCCCTCCCTCCCTCCCTCCCTCCCTCCTCCTTCCTTCCTTTCACCTCCTCCCTCCCTCCCTCCCTCCCCTCCTCCCTCCTCCCTCCCCTCCCCTCCCTCCCTCCTTCCTTCCTTTCTGCCTCCCTCCCTCCCTCCCTCCCTCCCTCCCTCCCCTCCCTCCCTCCCCTCCTCCCTCCTTTCACCTCCCTCCCTCCTGCTAATGCCGCAATACTACCAACACACACGCACACACACACACACACACAGAGACAAACACACACACACACACACAGATAGTCAGTCAGTTAGTCAGTAGTTTAGGTAATCAAGACTGGCAAATCAAAGAGTACCTCCATATCCCCCTTTCTCTCTTCACCCCACCTCCCCTCACTCCCCCTAATCCCTCCCCTCTTTACCCTTTCTCCCCTCACTTCCCCTAATCCGTCCCCCTCTTTACCCCCTCCTCTTACTGTCCGTGCCTGCGTGAGTCGGTCCGTCACCTGGCCAGCACTAATGACTGTATTATACTCCACTATACTAAGTACGCGTCAGGACTCACCAACACTTTACTACCACTTAAGGAAATGGAATTGGTTCATTGGCTGCGTCGAGGAGGAGGTTGTAAGACACTTTGTGTGTGTGTGTGTGTGTGTGTACAGTTGCCTCATCAGTCTTATGTGTGTCAACAATACCTTGAATTCTCCCTTTGTTACCAATGAAACTAGAACACTTCCTGTATTGCAAGTATTTCTCTTACCTGGATCATTAAATGTTACCTGGGTCATTAACTGAGACAAACATCGGACTTTCAACGGGTTAAATGATCCACGGCAATACCTGTCTTTCCTGACCTGACTTATGAATATATTTTCCCTTTTCACTCTTGAGAATATTTTTATATAGTTGGTTTAAGTGAGAAAAATCGTTATTTATAACAGGTAAATAAACCTCATTAGCTATTAGAATGACTCATCCCCGTTAATCATGCAAGGATGATGCAACTGGTGTAGTGTAGTGTAGTAGCGTGGTGGTGTGGTATAGTGGGGTTCAGTGTTGTGTAGTGGGGTTCAGTGTTGTGTAGTGTAGTGTGGTGTAGTGTAGTGTAGTGTGGTGTAGTGTAGTGTGGTGTAGTGTAGTGTAGTGTGGTGTAGTTTAGTGTGGTGTAGTGTAGTGTGGTGTAGTGTAGTGTGGTGTAGTGTAGTTTGGTGTAGTGTAGTGTAGTGTGGTGTAGTGTAGTGTGGTGTAGTGTAGTG
The DNA here is from genome assembly GCF_018991925.1 of Homarus americanus. Lineage (NCBI taxonomy): Eukaryota > Metazoa > Arthropoda > Malacostraca > Decapoda > Nephropidae > Homarus > Homarus americanus. The sequence goes on from NW_024723355.1 coordinate 4,100, forward strand.
TGGTGTAGTGTGGTGTAGTGTGGTGTAGTGTGGCGTGGTGTGGTGTAGTGTAGTAGCGTGGTGGTGTGGTATAGTGGGGTTCAGTGTTGTGTAGTGTAGTGTAGTTTGGTGTAGTGTAGTGTAGTGTGGTGTAGTGTAGTGTGGTGTAGTGTAGTATGGTGTAGTGTGGTGTAGTGTAGTGTGGTGTAGTGTAGTGTGGTGTAGTGTAGTGTGGCGTGGTGGTGTGGTATAGTGGGGTTCAGGGTAGTGTAGTGTAGTGTGGTGTGGTGTAGTGTGTGTAGTGTGGTGTGGTGTGGTGTAGTGTAGTAGCATGGTGATATGTGGTATAGTGGGGTTCAGTGTTGTGTGAGTGTAGTGTAGTGTGGTGTAGTGTAGTGTGGTGTAGTGTGGTGTGGTGTGAGTGTAGTGTGTGGTGTAGTGTGGTGAAGTGTAGTGTGGTGTAGTGTAGTGGTGTGGTGTGAGTGTGGTGTGGTGTAGTGTGGCGTGGTGGTGTGGTATAGTGGGGTTCAGGGTAGTGTAGTGTAGTGTAGTGTAGTGTGGTGTAGTGTAGTGTAGTGTGGTGTGGTGTGGTGTGGTGTGGTGTAGTGTAGTAGCGTGGTGGTGTAGTGTAGTGGGGTTCAGTGTTGTGTTGTGGAGTGTGGTGTGTTGCATTAAGGTATGATGTTGCAAGATGTGATGTGGCATGGTATGGTATTATGGCATAGTATGGTGTAGTGTAGTGTGGTGTAGTGTAGTAGCGTGGTGGTGTGGTATAGTGGGGTTCAGGGTAGTGTAGTGTAGTGTAGTGTGGTGTAGTGTAGTGTGGTGTAGTGTGGTGTAGTGTAGTAGCGTGGTGGTGTGGTATAGTGGGGTTCAGGGGTAGTGTAGTGTATGGTGTGGTGTGTGGTGTAGTGTATGAGTGTAGTGTGGTGTGTGGTGTAGTGTGGTAGCGTGGTGTGGTGTGGTATGAGTGGGGTTCAGGGTAGTGTAGTGTAGTGTAGTGTAGTGTGGTGTGAGTGGCAGGTGTGGTGTGGTGTGGTGTGGTGTGTGGTGTAGTGTAGTAGCGTGGTGGTGTGGTATAGTGGGGTTCAGTGTTGTGTAGTGTAGTGTAGTGTGGTGTAGTGTAGTGTGGTGTAGTGTGGTGTAGTGTAGTAGCGTGGCGGTGTGGTATAGTGGGGTTCAGTGTTGTGTAGTGTAGTGTGGTGTAGTGTAGTCGCGTGGTGGTGTGGTATAGTGGGGTTCAGGGTAGTGTAGTGTAGTGTAGTGTAGTGTAGTGTGGTGTGGTGTAGTGTAGTGTGGTGTGGTGTGCTGTAGTGTAGTAGCGTGGTGGTGTGGTATAGTGGGGTTCAGGGTAGTGTAGTGTAGTGTGGTGTAGTGTAGTGTAGTGTGGTGTGGTGTAGTGTAGTAGCGTGGTGGTGTAGTGTAGTGGGGTTCAGTGTTGTGTAGTGTGTTGCAATAAGGTATGATGTGGCAAGGTGTGATGTGGCATGGTATGGTATTATGGCATAGTATGGTGTAGTGTAGGTGAGACGCCCCCCCCTCCCTCCCCCCGCCCCCACACACACCCTCCTGCTGAGCTCAATGGTCGAGGATCGCGTGTCAATACCCTGAGGGAACAACCAGGTGTCCGATTTTACACATCTTGGTTAATTGAACACCTGTTGGCCCGGCAAGACACAAGAGGGGGGTACAACATCACAACAATGGGATCGAACTCTACCCACCAAAACCAATTGTAATCCACACCTCTATGTTCTTAGTAAGTAACATTGTAATTATGATTAAAATCAGTTCTTCTTTAATCATTATTTTTCACTTTTTTCATCTGGGGTTTATTATTTTGTTTCGTGTTTCTGAGGATATATTGTAATTCATATATTTTGCTCTATAATACACGTGATTTTGTTGTTGATTTTTTATTTCTTGATATTATTGTTGTTGTTGTTGTTGTTGTTTAAATGGAATTAGATCGTTAAGCCAATATCGTCTCTACGCAACGACTACTAAATGGTCATGTCAAGGCTTCAGTGTTGATAGGATACGATTTGTGTGTGTGTGTGTGTGTGTGTGTGTGTGTGTGTGTGTGTGTGTGTGTGGTCAGGTGCTTGGCGAGGTGGGGATATATGCATCGGTTCTTTTTTCTCCCCATCTCTGTTTCCCTATTTTTCCCAAGCTTGTCTTTTTTTATTTATTATTCACCTTTTTTTCTTCTTCTATTTTTTTGTATTTATCATTTTGTCTTATATTTCATCTCCTACTTTATCTTTTCTTTTTTTTTTACATTTTCCAGAATTTTTTCCCAATAAAGTCTCCAATTTAATATATAATAATCCTCTTTTTTCCAAGTTTTTACTAACCTAACCAAACCAAACCATAACGTAACATAAACTAAAAATAAACTTAACCATATCTGAATATCCCACCAAACCAAACCAAACCAAACCAAAACCACACCTAAACCAAACCAAACCACACCTAAACCAAACCAAAACCACACCTAAACCAAACCAAACCCACATCTAAACCAAACCAAAACCACACCTAAACTAAACCAAAACCACACCTAAACCAAACCAAAACCACACCTAAACCAAACCAAAACCACAACTAAACCAAACCAAACCCACACCTAAACCAAACCAAAACCACACCTAAACCAAACCAAACCCACACCTAAACTAAACCAAAACCACACCTAAACCAAACCAAACCCACACCTAAACTAAACCAAAACCACACCTAAACCAAACCAAAACCACACCTAAACCAAACCAAACCCACACCTAAACTAAACCAAAACCACACCTAAACCAAACCAAAACCACACCTAAACTAAACCAAAACCACACCTATACCAAACCAAAACCACACCTAAACCAAACCAAAACCACACCTAAACCAAACCAAAACCACACCTAAACCAAACCAAACCCACACCTAAACTAAACCAAAACCACACCTAAACTAAACCAAAACCACACCTAAACCTAACCAAAACCACACCTAAACCAAACCAAAACCACACCTAAACCAAACCAAAACCACACCTAAACCAAACCAAACCCACACCTAAACTAAACCAAAACCACACCTAAACCTAACCTTAAAATTCGTGTTAGAATTCGAGTTCAGAAATTAATTGTGCCCTGAGAGAGTCGCCTTAAAAGATGGGTCCATTAAGCCTTATGAAGATATAGAGACGAACTGCTGGTATCTACCTGAGGGGGGATGGGGAGAAGGGGGTGTGGAGGAGGGAGGGAAGGAGGGTGGGAGGGAGGGAGAGTGGGATTGAGGGCTGGGATGAGAGAAGTATGGAGAAGGGAAGGATGGGGAAGGGGAGGATAGGGTAAAGGGAGGAAGAGGAAAATGGGATGGAGAATGAGAGGATAGGGAGATCGAAGAAGGCAAGGAGAAAGGGAAGGAGAGTGAGAGGGGGGGTATGGACAGAGAGAGGAAAATAGACAGCGAAAAAGAAAGCGAGAAAGAAAATGAAGAAAGAGAAAATAGACAAAAAGAAAGAAAGAAAATACCAACACTGGAACTATCTTTAACTCGTGTGGTCGGTGGAGGGCCTGGGGGTGGGGGGTCGGGGGGAGGGGTTCAGATCCGGATAAAGGTCTCAAGAGTTTTACTGACGAATCTTTTCTCTCTATAAGGTTGTGGAGGAAGTCCTTTATTCCCCCTTCAGGAGGTGGACGCCCCTCTCCAGACCAGTCTTCTCCTTCCTCCTCCGATTTCTAATTCTTCCTATGCTCTCTCCTCCTCCTCCTCCTCCTCCTTTTTCTTCTTGTTCTTTTTCTTCCGTCCCACAACTAATTCTGGCACCCTACTGTCCCTTCCATCCTCTACTGGCACTGTCCCTTCCATCCTCTACTGGCACTGTCCCTTCCATCCTCTACTAGCACTGCCTATTCATCCGTTTCTGGCACTGTCCCATCCTCTACTGGCACTGTCCCTTCCATCCTCTACTGGCACTGTCCCTTCCATCCTCTACTGGCACTGCCTATTCATCCGTTTCTGGCAATCGTCCCATATCCTTCACTGGCACTGTCCCTTCATCATCTACCGGCACTGTCCTTCCATCCTCTAATAGCACCTTCGCCTTATTCATCCGTTTCTGCACTGTCCCATCCTCTACTGGCACTGTCCCTTTCATCATCTACTGGCACTGTCCCTTCCATCCTCTACTAGCACTGCCTATTCATCCGTTTCTGGCACTGTCCCATCCTCTACTGGCACTGTTCCTTCTATCCTCTACTGGCACTGTCCCTTCCTTCCCCTTCTCTCTCCAGGTTTTACTGTCTCCCTTTCACTCCTACCAACAGTTCTCCTTTCCTTACACACACACACACTCTCTCTCTCTCTCTCTCTCCTTCTCCCTCTTTTTTCTCTCTCTCTCGCTCCATCTTTCCTTCCTCTAACCTCTCTCCCTCTTTCCTTGCCCTCACCCTCACCCTCCTGCTGCATATTTTAACCTTGCCTTAGGGAGAAATAGCATCAGCCGTCTAGAGGAATATATTTGGAAATGAAAAAACAAACATGACCCAACCTAACCCATCCCAACCCAACCCAAACCTATCCCCAACTCAACTCATCTCAACCAACCCAACCCAACCCACCCAACCCCAACCCAACCCAACCTAACTTTATCTCCAACTCCAACCCAACCCAATCTAACTCCATCTCTAACCCAACCCAACCCAACCCACACACACACACACACACACACACACACACACACACACATGCCACTGGCTGTAACTCTATTAATAAAACTGCTTTTACACATACATATATGTTATTACACACACACACACACACACACACACACACACACACACACACACACACACACACACACACACACTCACACCGGCTGCAACTCTATTAATAAACCGTTTATTATTATTATTATTATTATTATTATTATTATTATTATTATTATTACACACACACACACACACACACACACACTACTTCAAGTCACTTTAAGCCTTAAGTGACTCAGTAAAGTTCAGTAAGACTATTGCAACTACTATATATGTATCTATGCTAAGTGTAAAGTGACTGATTATATTGTCTTGAGTTGTTCTTAAGTAACTTCATTCTAAAATGTTAAGTAACTCAAACTAAATTTTTGTGGATTAGTGAGAAAACGTTAAAGTTTAGAGTTTTATGTAATTATACTGTATCTTTTGTTTTCTAAAGGATTTTGAGAATACTAGTCTGTGATGGCATAAAGTATGATGTGTAAACACGATAACAGCACCAAAAATCGATAACAAAAACAACAATTATCAATATAAATAACAATGATCAATAACAACACCACCATTAAAAATAAATACTAGTCAATAACAGCCATAACAACAACAGCTAATAACAACAAAGGCACACAATAACAATAACAACGAAAAAAAACAACGATAATAAAAAAATAACCACAATAATAATAAAAACAACAAACGAGAAAACAACTAAAATTAAAAACAAAAATAAAAATAAAAATTTATGGTCATGAAACTGTCTAAATAAATTACTCGTAAACTAAATGGGATTTGGAAGATAAGGTGACTTAACAAGCAGTACGTGGCGGCCAGAGGTCTAGAGATCTGACCTTTGACCCGGAAATAAGGCTATACAAGGATCAAGGCATCACAAGGGGTCAAGGCTTCACAAAGGGTCAAGGCTTCACAAGGGGTCAAGGCTTCACAAGGGTCAAGGCTTCACAAGGGGTCAAGGCTTCACAAATGTCAAGGCTTCTATGAGTCAAACTACAAAGAGCTTAAGGGTTAATCTATTAATGTAACCAATCAACTAACTAAACGAAATCATTCCAAACACTTTATTAAGATTATGGGTTTACACACACACACACACACACACACACACACACACACACACACACATACATTAATTACTATCATCCCAGTTATTAAGGAGAATATATGTGTGTGTGTGTGTGTGTGTGTGTGTGTGTGTGTGTGTGTGTGACTGAACTGCTGTCTCTCTCTGAACTGTGCGTGTGTGTCTAAACTGTGTCTCTCTCAATTATGTCTCTCTGTAACTGCCAGTGTTGTTATCTCCGACTCGCATTACTTATCATTAAAACTCTGAACATAACCTCTGGTCTCTTGAGGTAAGGCAGCACATCAACCTGCCTCAAAAATGGTGACCAAAATGACGACCAAACTGCACTGAGACTCGACCGTAGATGTTGTTAAGAGGAGAATAATATAAATGTTAACTCCTAACTCTTATAAGTTCCTATGTCATTTTATTTCCTGACGTGGATATATAGGTATGAGCGTCACCTGAAGATTAGTCACCCTAGCGTTGAAATAAGCTGAGGTGTCTAGTCTTCAGATGATCAGAGCATGTTTACAGTTATGATAAATTCTCTGTTAAGTTTTGATTCGATGCCCTGAGAATCCTGTGGGTCCCCGGCACTTCTAACATAGCTAAGCCAACTCCTCTCACCACTTGTCTCCCACCGTATAAATTCTCATCAAAGGTTCTTAGGTGAATATTTCTCACGTGGGGACATAAGAATACACATTTACGATAACCCCTGAACAATAACGATACCACAAAGTCACTGTTTTTGTATCGATGGTCAACCGAGTCAGCTGGGTGTAGTTTCATTATATTCCCCGCAACAGATAAATTACCCTTCAAATTTATGATATTTTTAACCCAAATTCGGTTCCGTATAAACTGTCGAACGATAATATTTTCCCACGAACTGAAAACGAATTATTGCATCTACTTATGCTAGAGTCTCGGAGTAAATATGAAATCCAACAAGTGACCTCATGATTGTATCCTGACTGCACCAATTACTAAACAAATTTCTAAGGTCAGAATTTATATAGACAAAGGTCACAGTAACCATAAATACAGTACTCTCTTTTAAGCATTATAACTACTATCATTATATCGGAATTTAATTGACCCAGAATGATAATTTATTTCCGTGAGAATTTACGACAAGAATTTAACCCAAGAATCTTTCAGCATTTTGAGCTTGGTTGGTGGGCAGTGCCGTCTGTTGGTGACCCAGGGGAGCCAGCGAGACACCTTCTGGCATCAATAATAAAGAGGAAAGTTTTGAAAGTTATGAACCTTTGAATAGCCAAGAGCAGGAGGGTGGCGCCATAAGAGGTCGGTAAGGTGAATATTCCTTAAACCTGAAGTGTTACCTGTCTACCTCACGCTAACTCGCCTTCTACCTCACACTAACTCGCCGTTTACCTCACACTAACTCGCCCTCTACCTCACACTAACTCGCCTTCTATCTCACGCTAACTCGCCGTTTACCTCACGCTAAGTCGCCTTCTACCTCACACTAACTCGCCTTCTACCTCACACTAACTCGCCTTCAACCTCACGCTAACTCGCCGTTTACCTCACGCTAACACACCTATCTACCTCGCGCTAATACAACTGTCTACCTCACGCTCTATCTACCTTATACTAACACACCATAACTAAACCATACAAAAGATAACACCACACTCACACAAGATCCAACAAGATAAACTCATTAATAACTCCTGAAGGATAAAAGCAAGATAAAAAATGTCA
>NW_024723356.1:0-3262 GCF_018991925.1 Homarus americanus
TCGCTCGTGGTCGATGACGCAAACTGCGTGTCGGTATGTGAATCGCAAGAAACCAGATACATCGACAAAGTTGGAACGGCTGGCTGCGGCGGCGGCAGCCATAAGAGCTTTGTCGCCAATTTTCTGACGAGGGTCGAAAATATACATCCATCGGTTGCTGCGAAGTTCGGTGCCTGCTGACTGTCTCCTGACACCTAGGGGTGGTACCTGAACCGAGCCTGCCTGTTTAATCACCGCGCCTTGCGCTGAGGCGCAGAAGTGTCAGCGGTGTACCTGGGAGTATCATTGTGGTGTGCCTGGAAGTGTCAGGGGGTGTGCCTGGAAGTGTCAAGTGTGCCTGAGTGTGTCATTGGTGTACTTGGGAGTGTCATTGCTGTACCTGGGAGTGTCAGGGGTGTACCTGGAAGTGTCAGGGGTGTACCTGGAAGTGTCAGGGTTGTACCTGGAAGTGTCAGAGGTGTACCTGGGAGTGTCAGAGGTGTACCTGGGAGTGTCACAGGTGTTCCTGAGAGTGTCAGAGGTGTACCTAGCAGTGTCAGAGGTGTACATGGGAGTGTCAGAGGTGTACCTGGTAGTATCATTGGTGTACCTGGGAGTGTCAGAGGTGTATCTGGAAGTATCAGAGGTGAACCAGGGAGTGTCTGAAGTGTACCTGGGAGTATCGGAGGTGTACCTGGGAGTATCGGAGGTGTACCTGGGAGTGTCAGAGGTGTACCTGATAGTATCATTGGTGTACCTGGTAGTGTCTGAGGTGTACCTAGCAGTGTCTGAGGTGTACCTGGCAGTGTCTGAGGTGTACCTGGGAGTGTCAGAGGTGTACCTGGGAGTGTCAGAGGTGTTCCTGGGAGTGTCGGAGGAGTACCTGGGAGCGTCAAAGGAGTTCCTGGGAGTGTCAGAGGTTTACCTGGGAGTGTCAGAGGTGTACCTGGGAGTGTCTGAGGTGTTCCTGGGAGTGTCTGAGGTGTACCTGGAAGTGTCTGAGGTGTACATGAAATGTCAGAGGTGTGTCTTGCAGTGTCAGCGGTGTACCTGGGAGTGTCAGCGGTGTACCTGGGAGTGTCAGAGGTATACCTGGGCGTATCAGAGGTGTACCTGGGAGTGTCAGAGGTGTACCTGGGAGTGTCAGAGGTGTACCTGGGAGTGTAGGTGTACTTGGTAGTGTAAGTGGTGTACCTGGAGTGTCAGAGTTGTACTTGGGAGTGTGATTGGTGTACCTGGAGTGTCAGAGGTGTGGCCTGGAAGTGTTAGGAGGTGTACCTGGGAACAGGAGGTGTACCTGGGAGTGTCAGGGGTGTACCTGGGAGTGTCAGGGGTGTAACTGGGAGTGTCGGAGGTGTAACTGGGAGTGTCAGAGGTGTACCTAGGAGTGTCAGAGGCGTACCTAGGAGTGTCAGAGTAGTACCTGGAAGTGTCAGAGGTGTACCTGGGAGTGTCTGAGGTGCACCTGGGAATGTCAGGGGAGAACCAGGGAGTGTAAGAGGTGTACCTGGGAGTATCAGAGGTGTACCAGGGAGTGTCAGAGGTAAACCAGGGAGTGTCAGAGGTGAACCAGGGAGTGTCTGAGGTGTACCTTAGAGTATCGGAGGTGTACCTGGGAGTATCGGAGGTGTACCTGGTAGTGTCAGAGGTGTCCCTGGTAGTATCATTGGTGTACCTGGGAGTGTCAGAGGTGTATTTGGAAGTGTCAGAGGTGTACCTGGGAGCATCAGAGGTGTACCTGGGAGTGTCAGAGGTGTACCAGGGACTGTCAGAGGAGTACCTGGGAGTATCGGAGGTGTACCTGGGAGTATCGGAGGTGTACCTGGGAGTGTCAGAGGTATACCTGGGAGTGTCAAAGGTGTACTAGGGAGTGTCAGAGGTGAACCAGTGAATGTCAGTGGAATACCTGGGAGTGTGACAGGTGTACCTGGGAGTGTCAAAGGTAACTGGGAGGTCGGAGATACCTGGGAGGTCAGAGGTGTGTGGGAGGGTCAGAGGTGCACCTGGGAGGTCAAAGGTGAACCAGGAGGTCAGAGGTGAACCAGGGAATGTCAGTGGAGTACCTGGGAGTGTCGGAGGTGTACCTGGGAGTGTCACGGTGTACCTGGGAGGTCAGGAGGTGTACCTGGGAGTGTGAGAAGTGTACCTGGGAGTGTCAGAGGTGTACCTGGAAGGGTCAGGGTGTACCTGGAAGTGTCAGGGGTACCTGGAAGTGCAGAGGTATCCTGGGAGTGCCTGAGGTGTACCTGGGAGTGTCTGAGGTGTACCTGGGAGTGTCTGAGCTGTACCTGGGAGTGTCTGAGGTGCACCTGGTAGTGCCCGGAGGTGTACCTGCAGGTCTGAGGTGTACCTGGGAGTGTCAGAGGTGTGCCTGGGAGGTCAGAGGTGCACCTGGGAGGTCAAAGGTGAACCAGGAGTGTCAGAGGTGAACCAGGAATGTCAGTGGAGTACCTGGGAGTGTCAGAGGTGTACCTGGGAGTCTGAGGCGTGTACCTGGGAGGTCAGAGGTGTACCTGGGAGTGTGAAGAAATGTACCAGGAGTGTCAGAGGTGTACCTGGAAGGGTCAGGGGTGTACCTGGAAGTGTCAGGGGTGTACCTGGAAGTGTCAGAGGTGTACCTGGGAGGTCAGGGGTGTACCTGGGGGTGTCAGCGGTGTACCTGGGAGTGTCAGAGGAGGCACAACGAGTGTCAGAGGTGTTCGTGGGAGTGTCGGAGGAGTACCTGGCAGCGTAGGAGTACCTGGAGTGTCAGAGGAGTAACTGGCAGCGTCAAGGAGTACCTTGGAGGTCAGAGGTGTACCTGGTAGTGCAGGGTGTACCTGGGAGGCCAGAGTTGTACTTGGGAGTGTGATTGGTGTACCTGGGAGTGTCACAGGTGTATCTGGAAGTGTCAGAGGTGTACCTGGGAGTATCAAAGGTGTACCTGGCAGTGTCAGGGGTGTACCTGGGAGTGTCAGGAGTGTAACTGGGAGGTCGGAGGTGTTACTGGGAGTGTTGGGTGACCTGGGAGTGACCAGAGGTGTACCTGGGAGGTCAGAGTAGTACCTGGGAGTGTCAAGGTGTACCTGTGAGTGTCTGAGGTGTACCTGGGAGGTCAGGGGAGAACCAGGAGTGTAAGAGGTGTACCTGGGAGTGTCAGAGGTGTACCAGGGAGGTCAGAGAACCAGGGAGTGGTCAGAGGTGAACCAGGGAGTGTCTGAGGTGTACCTGGGAGTCTCGGAGGTGTGCCTGGGAGTGTCAGAGGTGTACCTGGTAGCATTGGTGTACCTGGGAGGTCAGAGGT
>NW_024723357.1:0-12103 GCF_018991925.1 Homarus americanus
CCGCACTTACTACAAATTTGCTAAGCTTGTTCCACTCTTCCACCACCCTATTTGTGAACCAGTTTCTTCCTATCTCCCTCCTAAACCTAAACTTATCCAACTTGAATTCGTTGCTCCGAGTTCTATCCTGCTCGGATATTATAAGAACTTTATCTATATCCCCTTTATTGATTCCTTTCACCCATTTAAATACTTCTATCATATCTCCCCGCACTCTTCGTCTTTCTAAGGAATGCAAGTTAAGTTTCTTTAACCTATCCTGATATGGAAGGTTTCTAAGTCCCGGAATCATTTTTGTCATTCTTCGCTGCACCGATTCTGGTGAATTTATATCCATTCTATAATAGGGGCACCAGAACTGAACCGCATAATCGAGTGCGGCCTAACTAGCGCAAAGATATAGTTGCAATAAGACCTCTGCACTCTTATTACTTACACTTCTAGATATAAAACCCAATACTCTGTTTTGCCTTATTTCGAACATTAACGCACTGTTTTCTGAAATATGGGTCCGGGCTTACAAGTACCCTAGGTCTCTTTCACAAGTCGGCTTCTCTAGGTTGATGTTGTTAAGGCTGCTTATACATTATAAGTATTTGTTCTTCCAATATTAAGTACGCTGCACTTGCTGGTGTTGAATTTCATTGCCATTTTTTAGACCACCCCTGCAGTATATTTAGATCCTCCTGTAATGCATTTGCATCCTGCCCTGAATTAATTTGCCGCCCTATTTTGGTGTCATCCGCAAACTTGCTTATGTCACTGCTGATCCCAGTATCTAAATCGTTTATGTAGATTATGAACAAGAGTGGGCCTAGTACTGACCACTGGTTACACGGCCCCACTCAGATTTCACACCATCTACGCTGACCCTCTGCGTTCTATCGGTGAGCCATGATTTTATCCAATTTAAAACTTTCCCCTCGATACCATGAGCCTTTATTTTTCTCAGAAGCCTCTGATGCGGTACTCTGTCAAATGCTTTGCTAAAGCCTAAGTAAATAACATCGTAATTTTCGTCATTATCTACTACCTCGAAGACTTTCCTAAAAAACGTTAGCAGATTTGTTAGACAAGATTTTCCCTTTGTAAACCCATGTTGAGAGTCGTAGATTAATTTGCTTTTCTCTAGATGCGATCGGATGCTATCTGCTATAATTGATTCAAGAAATTTCCCCACTACTGACGTCAAACTGATCGGCCGGTAATTTGACGCTGATGCTCTGTCTCCTTTTTTGAATATGGGTACTACATTTGCCTGTTTCCACAACTGGCACAACTCCAATGTCTAATGATTTTGTAAATAAGTTTACCATACCTCATTGTTATTCTATTGTTATTGATATTTTTCCTCCTGCAATGACAAATATATCAGAATAAATGACGATAGTGTAGTCCTATAAAGCTGTTGTTTACGTCAAGCTATTGTTTACATTTCTCTATCACTAACATTTATAATAATTTCACCACGGGTCCATTATTTACCCTTCATCACGTATAAGATACTAAATTTTCCAAATGTAATCAAGTTTTTTCTCTCTATAATCCCATCTTTAGGTAATTCATTATATAATCTGTTCATAAATCATCTACATTTACTTATACACATTGAAAGTAAATAAGATATACATTCATCAGCTACATTACAACTATAGTCGTAGCCTTTACAAATTCATAGGTATATAAATCTAAAATAGTTGATATATACATTATTTACATAGTCCTGTTAACTTTCAGTAGTTCTCGAGTAGTTAATGGTCTTACACCTTAGTCTTTACACTTGAATTGGAATGTTTATAGTTTTGATTTATTACTGACGAAACAACCAATCAGAATGCTGTTTGTTTAGGTCCAGAGTTATTGATGTCTCCTCCCGTTTACATGTCTGGCGAGTAAGTGCTTCTGTCTATCTGTTTGTCTGTCTGTATCGATATATCTGTCTGTTCATCTTGTTATCAGTTGATTTGCCTGTCTGTTGATGAAGTGACGTAGCTATCAATCAAGGTGTGTTATATATATACTGAGTGTATTCGTTTATTGACTTCTCTGTTTGTATTTCCTTTCTTTCTTTCTTTCTTTCTTTCTTTCTTTCTTTCTTTCTTATTTCCGTCCTTCCTCATTTCCTTCTTTTTTTCCTTATTTGCTTCTTTCCTTTCTTCCTTCTTTCTCTCATTTCTTTCCTTCCTTCTTTCTTTCTTTCCTTCCTTCTTTCTTTCTTTCTTTCCTTCCTTCTTTCTTTCTTTCTTTCTTTCTTGCCTTCCTCTCTTTCTTTCTTTCTTTCTCCCTTCCTCCCTCCCTCCCTCCCTCCCTCCCTCCTACCCCCTTCCCTCCCTCTCTCCTTCCCTCTCTCCCTCCTTCCTTCCTACCTCTCTCCCTCCTTCCTTCCCTCTCTCCCTCCTTCCTTCCTTCCAACCTCTCTCCTTCCTTCCTTTCTTCCCTCCTTCCCTCACTCCCTCCTTCCTTCCTTCCTTCCTTCCTTCCTTCACCTGTCGCTCATTTCCCCGCTGTGTATCTTTACCTGCGCCTTTCATTAGGGATTATTAAGAGAAAGGTGAGTAATTACACCGTATCTTGAGGACCTGGGAGCAAACACAGTCCAGCTTGTTAATATAGACGATGGTAATATTCTGCACGACCGAGGGAGGGAGAGGGATGTTATGGAAGAGATGGAAGAGGAGGGATGGTGGGTGGGAGGGAAGGGATGGCTGGAGGTAGGGTTGGTGGGAAGGGAAGGATGATGATGGGGATGGTGGAAGGGAAGGAATAAATATGGAAAAGAGACAAAACAGAGGAGAGAGATATTAATATGAATGTTAAGTTGAGAGAAAGAATAGTGAGAATAATTATGGAAAAGGGGCAGCAGGAGAAACAGTAATAGACAAAAGAAATATAATGGAATAGAATTATGGGAAAGAGGAAACAGAATAAACAGTAAGAGGAAAAGAAAAACAACAGAATGGTAATTATGGGAAATGGTTAATAGAAGAGGAAATGGGAAAGTTTTGGTTGGGAACTTCTTGAATGGTGTAGAGGAAGGAAGATGCCATTCTAGGCCTTTCCTGTTGGCAATTAACACACAGACACCGTGTTTATGTTGGTAGGGACAGGGCAGTGTTTGGGTAGTGGGGTCCTATTGTTGGTTTAGAGGGATGGCGAGGAGAAAACTGGGAGGGGAAAAAGAAGAAAGGAGGATGGATGAGGGAAGGTGATAGGGAAGAAGGAGGGAGAGGATGAATGAAGGAAGATGATAGAGAGGAATGGTGAGGAGGAAAGTATGGAGGTAGGAAAGGGACGGTGAAATAGAAAAGGAGGGATGGATGAAAGGAGGTAGGGAAAAGGGTACAGAAGAGAAGGAAGGGATAAAGGACGGAGAAAAGGTAAGAGAAGGAAGCAGGAAGGGAGAGAGAGAGAGAGTCGTAAGCTATAGAACCGGAAGTAACCGCGTAGGCATAAGATAGAAGGGATGAGACAATAGAGAGAGGAGGAGAGAGAATGTGAAGAGAGAGGGTGAGAGGTCTGTGAGGAGAGGTGAGAGGTACTAGAGAATTGGAGAGGGAGAGCCGTGAGGTTGATAGCAGGAGGTGTATGCTGAACGCAGGAGGTGTAGGTTGGACGCAGGTGGGCAGGTAGACACAACAGGCCTGGCAGGTGAACGAAAGAATCTGAGACCATTTGATTGGGTTAGAGTTAATCGGAAATGAGGTTAATTGAAAGTGAATGGACGATTGGAAATGTTATGTCAGCCAATCACAGTGAAATTAGAATGATGTGGCTATTGGTTGCTTTGAAATCCCCTTTGAATCTCTCACGTACAGAAATTGGTATAAACCAGTTAACAAAATGAAGGAAATGGGTTTTTGAAAGAAGCTTACAGAAAAATTAATGAAATATATGAATTCAGGTTAAGATGAGCCTAGCGTATTATAGTTAAATCCTTCCATGTTTATTACGTGTATTAAAAGAAAAATCTAACTTTTTTTTCCTCCATAATTTTGACCAATTATAAATGTTTAGTTGGTGAAATTCATATGTTTATAAAATGTTGGTCTCTCTACCGTAGAATATCGTGAGTCTTTTGGAATATTTTGTTTGGTTGAGTTTATTCTCATTTATTAAGGATATTCTTGTTATATAACTTGAGGATGAGTCGGGTAATAATGGTGATAGATTATTATACAGTATACTGGTATATTTACATGTATACATCCACATCACCATCATGTACACTTATTCATCACCATACAGTTACTTACACAAAACCACCTACACACATACACGCATGGACATATACACGCATATATACACACACAACACCTCTGCTGATATTCAATGCTCTTGACTATTGGATTGGCCGAGGTGTGTGTGTGTGTGTGCGTGTGCGTGTGTATTTCGATTTTCTTGACACAAAATATTTAAAGAACCTGTATCTGGACAAGTAAATGTTGTTATTGTATCTGTTTTTGTTTTTGTTGTTGTTGTTGTTGAGGTCGTTGGTGCTGTTGTTAATATTATTGTTGTTGCTATTGTTGTAGTTGTTGTTGCTGTTGTGGTTGTAGTTGTTGTTGAGGTCGTTGCTGCTATTATTAGTGTTGTTATTCTTGTTTTGTTAAAGGTTTAGCTGTACACAATCCCTTCATTTTCACTATTCACTTTGGTGTTATTTTCTGTAAATATAAACATAAATAAAAAAGCTTATCTCTGGGTTCCGCTCTAGTGTTAATTTATGTATATATGTATATTCGTATAGCCTATGTACACACACACACACACACACACACACACACACACACACACACACACACACACACGCCCTTTAGTTTAATACCCCACGTAAGTAAACGACAATATAATGAGGAAATCTATTTCTATATATACATGAGTATCTATCCATGTGTATGCATCTATGTATTATGAATCCCTGTATGTGATGTATGTATGTATTATTACATTTTTTCTAACTAATAAACATATAAATTTTAATTATGTTGTTCTCTATACGGTTATGTTAGGGCACAGGTAGATAACAAAGGTTTAACATAAGATAGCATAGACAAACTCAAGATAACAGTGAAGAACATGGGATAACAAATGAAGAACAAGAGATAAAGGTTAACTCAGCAAATGATAACAGAGGATAACAAAAATTAATAATGCCTCTCTTGTCACTTCCCAGTTACTTCCTTGACACTCTCCAGTTACTCCCTTGTCACTTCCCAGTTACTCTCCGGCCATGACAGTCACCACATAAGCACCAGTAAGTACAGACACTGATGCCATAAATCACCACACTGTCTCTTATGACTAATGCCAAGTAATTTTCATTCTCTCCTACCAGGTCTTTCTCCCTCCCTCATTCTCTTCTACCTCGTTCTTCTCTCTCCTTCATTCTCTCCCCCTCTCCTTAATTTCCTTCCGGCCTCTCTCCCTTCTTCCTTTCCTTCCTTCCTTATTCCATCTTCCACATCCTTTCCTCCTTCCTCTTCCCTCTTTCCTTCTTCCCTCCCATTCTTCCTTTCTCTCTCTTTCCTTCTTCCCTCCCATTCTTCCTTTCTCTCTCTTTCCTTCTTCCCTCCCATTCTTCCTTTTTCTCTCTTTCCTTCCCTCCCTCCCTCTTCTACCACCCCCAAACACTTCTGTCCCTTCCACCTCTTACACCTCACCCCCTCCCGTCCTCTCCACCGTTCCTGGCCATCTCACCACTTCACTCCCCCACCCCCACCCCCCACCCCCACCTCCGAAACTTTTCTCTATTTTACTCCTCATTCATCAATGTGTGTCTCCCTCCCTCATCTCTCCCTCACCATCATCTCTCCCTCACTATCGACATCATCTCCCCTCTCCCTCTCATCTCTCCTCTCCATCATCTCTCTCCTCACCATCATCATCTCCTCCCCTCTCATCTCTCCTCCATTATCATCTCCTCCTCTCATCTCCTCTCCATTGTCTTCTCCCTTACCATCATCTCTCCTCACCATCATCTTTCCCTCACCATCATCCCTCCCTCTCATCTCTCCCTCACCATCATCTCTCCCTCCCTCTCATCTCTCCCTCTCCATCATCTCTCCCTCACCATCATCTCTCCCTCCCTCTCATCTCTCCCTCCCTCTCACCTCTCCCTCTCCCTCCTACTCCTCAAGTGAAAAGTTGCTGGACGATTAGCCTCGTGTTTACCCTCCCGTCAAACAATTTCCCGAGAATGAGATTGTCCCGGCAAATTATACACCGGTCAAATAACCTCTAGTGTGAGTAGTAGGAGGGCCGTGATTACCGTGTGACAGGGACAAATTATACATGAGGTGAATATCTCCACCGAAAATGACCTCTATTATCGGGTGTAATAAGGACGAGATCAGCTTGTGATATTCCTGTGATGAAGACAAGATTATACAACACAGCAGAATGATGAGGTAATATTGAGTCTTACAGAGGGAGTAAAAAAGGATGATATTACCTTGTGCTTTTGTCGATTTGGTGGTGACTCTGATGCTAGCCAATGGTGGTACTAATGACTGTTCTCTGACTGGCCGGGGGGGGGAGGGGACGTAATGAATAGTTTTGTTGTCTCGTTGCGTTATAACTGACACCATCTGGTTTGCTTAATAGCTGCTAGTGGAGGAGTCTTTCTGGTTAATAGCGGCTGGTGGTGGAAGTCTTTCTGGTTAATAGCAGTTAGTGGTGGAGGTCTTTCTGGTTAATAGCGGCTAGTGGAGGAGTCTTTCTGGTTAATAGCTGCTAGTGGTGGAGGTCTTTCTGGTTAATAGCTGCTAGTGGTGGAGGTCTTTCTGGTTAAAAGCGGCTAGTGGAGGAGTCTTTCTGGTTAATAGCGGCTAGTGGTGGAGGTCTTTCTGGTTAATAGCTGCTAGTGGTGGAGGTCTTTTCTGGTTATTAGCTGCTAGTGGTGGGAGGTCTTTTCGTTACTAGCGGCTAGTGGTGGAGGTCTTTCTGGTTAATAGCTGCTAGTGGTGGAGGTCTTTCTGGTTAATAGCTGCTAGTGGAGGAGTCTTTCTGGTTAATAGCAGCTGGTGGTGGAGGTCTTTCTGGTTAATAGCTGCTAGTGGTGGAGGTCTTTCTGGTTAATAGCGGCTAATGGAGGAGTCTTTCTGGTTAATAGCGGCTAGTGGTGGAGGTCTTTCTGGTTAATAGCTGCTAGTGGTGGAGGTCTTTCTGGTTAATAGCTGCTAGTGGTGGAGGTCTTTCTGGTTAATAGCGGCTAGTGGAGGAGTCTTTCTGGTTAATAGCGGCTAGTGGAGGAGGTCTTTCTGGTTAATAGCGGCTAGTGGTGGAGGTCTTTCAAATAGGTCGTTCCGGTCAGAAAAAAAGGTCATCTCTGCTAGTGTTTGTAGCTATTGTTTTGTTTTGTTTTATTTGTTTGTCTCGTTTTTTTATTTGATTTTTGTTTACTTTTTTTAATCAGTATTTATCTATAACTTAAGGACACAAAATAACTTTCAGACTCTATAACTGAGGCAAAAAAAAGATAACACCAATCTCTAAGTTATAGGCAGATCAGCAAACGCTATTACCTATAACTTGGAAATCTGTCTGTCTGTCTGTCTGTCTGTCTGTCTGTGCATACCAGATTATTTATATGCTTTGCTTCCCACACCCTCTCCATGCCTTTTAAATTGCAACACTAAGACACTCTCGGATAAAAGACCTTTCTAGACAGACAGACATACAGACAGACAGAGAAACAAATCACCATTAATACCATCACATTAATAACATGAAGAAAAAATTAAATAATGAATACACATTTTCTTCTCTGGGATGAAAATCAAAGAGTTCTCAGCTGATCCTGCCAGCAATTTGCGAGCCGTGCCGTGGTAATGAGATCCAGGGATTGGTGTTAAGCTGACGGCCAGAGAAACCAAAGAAAGGAGAGAGAGAGAGAGAGAGAGAGAGAGAGAGAGAGAGAGAGATATCACCAGACAGACAGACAGACAGACCACATAACCAGACAGACAGAAAGACAAACATATATATAACCAGACAGACAGACAGACAGACAGACCACATAACCAGACAGACATAAAGACAAACATATATATAACCAGACAGACAGACAGACAGAGAGACATATATAATACCAGACAGACAGACAGAAAGACAGAGACACATATATGATATCAGACAGAGAGAGACAAACAGCCTGACAGAGATACAGGCAGACAGACAGACAGATTAAGACAAAGATAGACAGAAATAGAAATAGACTGAATAAAAGGGTGAGAGAAAGAGATAAAAGAGAAAGGAGAGAAAGAGAGAGAAATAAACATAGAGAAGATGACATAGACAGTGAAAGAAAGATAGATAGAGGGACAGAAAAATTGAGAGAGAGAAAGAAAGAGTGAGTGAGAGAGGGAGGGAGAGAGACAGAGAGAGAGAGAGACACACAGAGACGGTCACGTTACCTGAGTATGAACGCAATTAGTGATAAGCCTGGCGAAATAGTGTAACAGCTACCTGAATGTCACCTAGCGCTTGTTAACAAAAAACCTAACCTAACCCAACCTAACCTAACCTAACCTAACCGGCATTGGGCCCAAGCCTTATGGTTAGGTTAGGTCTGACTTGAATGTTATTAAGAAGGGGCGTTACGTTCCCCCCCCACCCCCCCCACCCCTCCCAGTAGCCTGAGTACCGTCTCTTGGTGTCGTTTGCAGCGGCAGGGTGACCTAGTACCTTCACTCACGCGATTTTCATGAGTACTAGTGACCCCCTGCCTACGCCTCCCTCTCCTCCTTCTCCCTCTTCTCCTCCTACTCCCCCTCTTCTTCCTTCTTCTTCTCCTCCTCACCCTCCTTCCTCTCCTTCCTCTCCTATTCCCCCTCCTCTTCCCCCTCGTCTTCCTCGCTGGGGAAGCACTAATCAATTGGCCTCATACATGCTCCTTCTGCTTAGGTTTGGTTAGGTTTGGTTAGGTTAGGTTAGGTTTGATTTGGTACGTGGATGTGTAGCGCATCATACAGCTATGACTACGAATTCTTATGTATTCTTCACTGTTGTCAGGAATACATCAACTCAAGATAGGTGTTCACATGCCAGGTACTACGTCTAATTAGTTACCTGGGGACTACCTGAGTATTTTCTAATTCATATATAAAAGAAAAACAAATGAATTGATGCTTTAAATAAATTCTCACGTATTGTATACAAGTATTTAGAGGTATTTACAGACACTCATAGAACTTAAATAAACCTAATTTTTTATTATTGTCAATTTACTGGAGTTTGAGGTCGTAGAGGCATGTGTGGCTATTTATTGAACATGTATAAAAGCTGAAAAGTGAAGAGTTCCGCCTCTACCCTCCCCTCTCCTCTCCCCTGTCCTCCCCTCCTCCTCCTCCCCTCTCCCCTCCCCTCTCCTCTCCCCTGCCCTCACCTCTCCCCTGCCCTCACCGCTCCCTCAATGGCACTCCCACTTGTATTGCTGCAGGAGCCTCATATGTTGCAGTTATTGCCCCGGTGCAAGGTCCAAGAGGATAGCCGTTTATTGTAGTTGTGTCTCATCTATTCGCGTGGTCCTTATGTCTGCTTATGACACCCAAGATTTATCTCTATAGCTACCACGCGAGCAGCCGTCGACGTAATGAAAGACTATGCAGGAAGAATAAAATATTGGAACAGATGTAACTCTGACGGAAACATTGATCTAGGAGAATACTGTCATGGGTAGAGGTAAATATATCTAGAGAGAGAGAGAGAGAGAGAGAGACAATGTCGAGTTGGAAGAATAAAGAAATTGTGAAATTAAATGGTTTAAAAGTAATAAGTGTCAAGAGCCCCAAAAATAGGGAAACTACTCCGATTAAAATGAAGGGAAACAGTTAGATATTTCCAGTGATCATGAAAATGGTAAATGAAAACAAATTGATTGACAAGGGGAAAAAATTGTCAATTATAAGAAAATGAAAGTAGATCCAGTAAACATGAAGGAGTACGGATATAGCGTACAATACACTAAGGCTTTTTTCCCCCCGTACCTCTCTGACTATAATGTTACGTACCCATTCACAGCTGGGTGGACTAGGGTGCCCTCAACACGAACCAGCAAACCTTAGGAGAGGAGGGGAGCGTTATATACACTCAACCACACACACATCATTACATGTTCTTACTATTTTTTCATTCATTCACAAATTTTTACACAATTGCTTATTAAACTCTTAGACAAATATTTTCCCTCTAAATATAGTCTCTTCCTCAGCGTCACGACAGGTAAACAGGATACAACTTTCATAATCAACATATAATTAAGATTTTTCTCTCCAGGACGACACACGAAGAATCCAAACTTTCTGATCTCGATAATTTTTGGAATTTTTGGAGTCGTCTGGTATGTGTTCTGGCCAGTTGGTTTATACTAATGATGTTTACGTTTACCAATCTCCTTGTGTGTGTGTGTGTGTGTGTGTGTGTGTGTGTGGTGTGTGTGTGTTTTGTGTGTGTGTGTGTGTGTGTGTGTGTGAACAAAACAATTAAATTAAACATACAAAACCGGAAGTGAAAATGTCTCCATTTACCAAACTTTCTGATTTCTCTCTTCAACCGTGAAAGTGACTGACTGACGAACTGCCTTTGATGGTCATTGTGAATGCTTGTGCGGTTGCCTGTGTGTGTGTGTCCCATCTCTCTGCCTTTATGATTTTTTTTCTCTATATCTGTCTCCATTTTGTCTTTCTTTGTGTCTCAGTTAACCTTTGTCGACTATTGTTCTCTCTCTAATTTTCTGTATGTGTGTGTGTGTGTGTGTGTGTGTGTGTGTGTCAGTCATTATGTTTGAAACTGATCAGAGGTGAAAGCTCGTTTGATTGGCAATTTGAGTGCTGGTTTAGTTACTCTCTCTCTCTCTCTCCTCAGACACAACAACTTAAAGTTGAGCTCCTGGGGAATTGCGTCTTTTAATCTGCCTTCCCTCTGATTCAGCGACCTTTGAGAATTCCAGATGGAATTTTAATGACGATTGAAGCAAGTCATGTAAACATTATCTCTGGTAAAGTAAATATCACGGCTGGTTTTAGTTCCACGACCTCTCCACTGCTATATTTATCCTAGTAGTATCGAAGAAAATTTTTAATATACTATAACTTATGTATAAACTGTATATAGTACTCTTATATACACTCCAAAAAAAAGTATCGATATAAAATAGTGTTGAAAAAATATGACACAACGGACGAAGGATTTTGAAAACCCTACCGAGACAACAGGAGTCAGTGTTCATTCTGAAATTCATCGATCACCTCAAGTACAGATAGGTTTTGTGAGTGACTGTGATTTGAAGTGTAGGATGGTAGAAAAAAAATGATCTTTATCGTTGTATGTGGGAAGTAATCTATTGTGAAGATATGGGTACACAACAACACAACAAGAGGTGGTAGGTAACCAATGCATATAAATGAATAACTATATGTGCTAATGATGTGAAGAAAATAAATAGATAATATAAAAAAAGATAGTGTTTTTGCATTATATTTTTCATCCTTGGCTGACTCACCTATAGACGTTCATGGTGTGTGTGTGTGTGTGTGTGTGTGTGTGTGTGTGTGTGTGTGTGTGTGTGTGTTTATTCCTTCCCAACCTTGACATAAATGGATTTTCAATTGCATTACCTGATTCCGTTTGTTCAAGACTCTCGTATTAAAGGGAATTCGTTTATCCATCAAATTACACACAGGTGAATGGGAGCAGTGTAGTACCTTTCCCGGTAGCCGTTTAAGAGAAAGAAAGAAAGAAAGAGAAAGAGAGAGAGAGAGAGAGAGAGAGAGAGAGAGAGAGAGAGAGAGTACTTCACCCCCCACAAAAGACAACAATGCGCCTTGAGTGACTCTTGAGACTGAACAAGAGAGGAGAACACAGCCACCAGGTCCTGCCAGACACAAGAGTTTATGAGTCACCAGGTAGGGCCGGTCCGCTGGTACCTGGTGACCTTCAACTGGTGACCCTCAACTACCGGTGAATAATAAATGACCTTAAATTAGCAGTAAAGGTTATAGGAATATTTACATTGTTGATTTGAGAGAGAGAGAGAGAGAGAGAGAGAGAGAGAGAGAGAGAGAGAGAGAGAGAGAGAGAGAGAGAGAGAGAGAGAGAACTTTAA
>NW_024723358.1:0-18524 GCF_018991925.1 Homarus americanus
GTCACTGAATGCCGCATAGATCTGCGGCTCAACTAATTTAACACAGATAGGAAAGCTTCTTATGTATTAGGATATTTAATATTAAGGTAAATAAATGGTGGCGAAGGTGTGGCTATTGGGGGAGGCTGGAGGCCACGTTTAAAAAAAAAAAAGTAGTAGTAGTAGTAATAAACTGAAATATCTATTCTTAACTATTTTTACTGTTCTATAACTATTGCCGTCAACAGTATTATTACCTTCATTGCTATTACCTTAATTGACCATTACTTTGTTTCTTCTGGCAGCTTCCACTTCACTGTAACGGAGAACAAATAGAAAATATGTTCTCACCACTGTAATAATCTGTCACACCCTCTATGACCACTGTATCCGTTACTACTGTTCTCACCACTGTCATAATCTTTCACACACTATAGCACTTTTCCCCTGTAACAAGATGCATCCGTTTTCTTAACCTTCTCAACACTGATTTGTAACCAGGTGAGAAAGTTGGGTCACCTTACCCTCTGACCTGATTAGTAGGGTCATTACCTAATACCTGACCATTGTGGACCTGGTCTCACCCTCCTCTGTATATATACACCTTGGTTTGTATTTCTCTTTAGTCTGTACTCACCCCTGAAGATGTGAATTACATGAAAGCGCTTGGGAACTTCGTGTTTTTTTCTTTCCTTGTGGTTATCAGATAGAGTAGTTAGTTATATATATATATATATATATATATATATATATATATATATATATATATATATATATATATTTATTTATTTATTTATTTTATTTATTTATTTATTTATTTATTTATTTTTTTTTTTTTTTCGTGGAAGTGAGGGAGGGGAGTGGCAATTCTGAATATTTTTTTTTTTAATATTCCGCCGTAGGTTCGGGACTAGGAGCTACTTTACAACATTTTATACGTCTAAATATTCTGTGCATTAACGGGTAGGGAGGCAGAGTGAGAGCAGGGTAGCCCATTCACCACCACTACAAGTTAAAGTTGTTATGCAAAGGGAGTTTTCAGACCGCCGCCACCACCACTCACACCTCGCCTCACTCCCTCGATTCTCCAAACTTCTCAAGTCATTTTTTTCCTCGTGGTGGTTATGAAAACGGATCTCGGTTGCTCACTTACATTTCATCCCCAAAATGATGTTCAAAATGGCATAGAAACAGGTGTGGAAACTTCACTATACCCAGAAGCGTCTCGGTGGTGTGAAGGTCGGTGGTCAATATGGCGCTGAAATGTACACAGAGACTCTATCGCTACTACTGTATTATCGGGTTAGTGTGAAAGCCGGCGCAAGAAGGATTCAGAACTTGAATCTGGGGAGAGTAAGTGGCTGGCTAATTCCCTGAAAGATACCGCCTCCCAACCAGTCAGCCACCCACCCACCCAGCCACTCAATCCTTCAGCCACCCAATCAGTCACCCACCCACCCAGTCAGTCACCCAGCCACCCAGTCAGTCACCCAGCCACCCACCCACCCAGCCACTCAATCCTCCAGCCAACCGGTCAGTCACCCAACCACCGAGCCAACTGTTCCCTGGTTAGTACCTGAAGGTGTACTGGAGAAGGAACCTACAAGGCTGATCTGAGTCTAGAAGGTAAAGATGAAAGTCTTATAAGGCTGATTAGGCGACATAAATTAGAGGCTAAGGAGACTTTAAAACGCTGACCGCATTCTTAAAAGCTAAAGGGGAGGAATTTGCGTCGCGTCTTGGTATTAGAACTGTCGTAGGTAGGTAATGCCCGGCAGCGTTGTTGGGATACCACCGCTGCCCCTCAAAACCTCCAGTAGATTACAACGGAGATTCACCCCTGCTCACACTGTAGACCCGAATGCCCTGACCAGATTTCGCAATGGCCACGCTAGACTGACACATGACCACCTGATGACCCAAGAGCCCCAGTCAGTGTGTGATGACTGCCTGGTCCCCTTGACACTTAAACACTTGATATTGGAGTGTCCTAGTCTGAGGGCACCGTAGGAGGCAGCATCTCTCCTCCAGGACGCGGGGAGGGGAGGGTTACTACCGCCTGTCCTTAGTTCTTGGGGCAGGTGTCTCATTCCCAGAGGATGGCTGCCCCCTCTCCCTGCTACAGAAGATATAAGATAGCCTTATAATATTTCAAGTATAGTTTGGAATAATATAAGTGTGTGTTTTGTCTATAATATTACGTTAAATTATTTCTAAAAAGCTTAAATGGAGGGAGTCAAAAAGCTTAAATAGAGGGAGCAAAAAAAGCTTGAATAGAGGGAGTAAAAAAGGCTTAAATGAAAGGCGCCGGGGTGAGGTGGAGGGTCTAGGAAGAGTCCAATTAGCTATGTATGTATGGCCAACAGGTTAAAGAACGCCCAAAAGACCAAATAGGACGCACACACACACACACACACACACACACACACACACACACAAACCCATGTACTACACACATGTTTATATCCACAGAGACACAATATATATTTATAAACATATTTGCACGAGTAATTCTATTTACGTGTTTATAAATAAATAATTGTATTACTAGTAATTGCAACAGGTTAACTCTGTTGACTCCATACATTTTGTGACGAACAGTGAACCCCAGAACATTATTACTACACCATCACAACGCAGCTAAATCAGGAACTTTTTTTTTAGTTTCCTCTGTTGTGATTCTGATTGACTGACTGGCTGTGACTAACTGTTATCTGATTGACTGACTGACTATTTAATGGATTGACTGACTGGATGACTGTGTTTGATTGATTTAATTATCTAACTGATTATGCCTGATTGTGAATGTCTTAATGATCAACTGACTGTGACTGCCTTAATGATCAACTGACTGTGACTGCCTAACTGACTGACTGTGACTGATTGCCTAACTGATATATATATATATATATATATATATATATATATATATATATATATATATATATATATATATATATATATATATATATATATATATATATATATATATAAAAACTGTGTGTGTATTTAATATTAAGAATGAGAATATATTTAGATAAGACTTATGCTTCATTAATTTAATATTTAATTTAGGAATATCAAGGGAAACGAATTACACCGTGGGATTATTATTTATTTAATATTTTGTGATGAAATTCTAATGTCCGATGATAGTGAGGCGCCTTACGCACACACACACACACACACACACACATACACACACACGCACACACACACACACACACACACACACACACACACACACACACACACACACACACACACACACACACATACACACACACACACGCACACACATACACACACACACACACAGAGTCGCCAAAACCTCTCGAAATATCTTAAGGTAAATATATAAAGTAAAAAAAATAAGAGACCATCTGACTTACGATTTTTGTTTATCGTCTTAGATGTTAAAGTTTCGTCTTAAGAGCACAGTAGAGTAGAGTAGAGTAGAGTAGAATGAAATAGACTGAACTAGAGTAGAGTAGAGTAGAGTAGAGTAGAATGAAGTAGACTGAACTAGAGTAGAGTAGAGTAGAGTAGAGTAGAATGAAGTAGACTGAACTAGAGTAGAGTAGTTCATGGAGAAGACAATTCACCTCAACACACAACAAACATCTCATCTACTCTGCTACATTTAATACAACATAAAACCCCGATATATAACTAATCGTGACGTCACAGCTCTTAACCCGTAGCTAGTCGTGACGTCACAGCTCTTAACCCGCGGCAGGCTGCTCTGGTAACGATAAACAATAATGCATCAGTGTTAGTAGTGATTACATTAACAGGTAACCCATCATGTTGGTTATCTTAATTAGCATTGTGTTTCATCATCACCTGAGCTGGAAAATGTTGCCAGCCATTTAGCATCTGTTTAGGGGCCATTGATTCAGGTGGCCGTGTGGGTATTCTGGTGGCCGTGTAGGTATTCTGATGGCCATGTAGGTATTTTGGTTGTCGTGTATGTATTCTGGTTGTCGTGTATGTATTCAGGTGACCGTGTAGGTAGTCAGGTTGTCGTGTATGTATTCAGGTGACCGTGTAGGTAGTCAGGTTGTCGTGTATGTATTCAGGTGACCGTGTAGGTAGTCAGGTTGTCGTGTATGTATTCAGGTGACCGTGTAGGTATTCTGGTGGCCGTGTAGGTATTCAGGTGGCAGTATAGGTAGTAAGGTAGCCTGAGAGTTTATGTATTGTGTGGTAATCGTGTTTCTGTAGTCATTATTGTATACGTTGAAATACAATGTAAACAATATAGTGATCATTATATGCATAGCAGACCTATAATCACTATCATCATCATTATCATCATCACTACAAATATAATAACACATCTCAGTAGCGGACTAAATGGTGCACAAGATGACGGTAATGGTAGGGAAAAAGGGGGAAGTGGGGTAGAATAGGTAAATAAAAACCTCTACAATTATCGTAATGGTCACAAGAAAATGCCATCCTTAGTGGCTAGGTGAGGTTAGCAGGTGGGGTGAGCAAATGAGGTGGTCAGGTAGAGTGAACAGGTGGGGTGGGATGAGGTGAGCAGGTGGTGTGAGGAAGAGGGATGAGAAGGTGGGGTGAGCAGGAGGGGTGAGCAGATGAGGTGGTCAGGTAGAGTGAACAGGTGGGGTGGGATGAGGTGAGCAGGTGGTGTGAGGAGAAGGGATGAGAAGGTGGGGTGAGCAGGAGGGGTGAGCAGATGAGGTGGTCAGGTAGAGTGAACAGGTGGGGTGGGATGAGGTGAGCAGGTGGTGTGAGGAAGAGGGATGAGAAGGTGGGGTGAGCAGGAGGGGTGAGCAGATGAGGTGGTCAGGTAGAGTGAACAGGTGGGGTGGGATGAGGTGAGCAGGTGGTGTGAGGAAGAGGATGAGAAGGTGGGATGAGCAGGAGGGGTGAGCAGATGAGGTCAGAGTAATGGGGTGGGATGAGGTGAGCAGGTGGTGTGAGGAAGAGGGATGAGAAGGTGGGGTGAGCAGGAGGGGTGAGCAGATGAGGTGGTCAGGTAGAGTGAACAGGTGGGGTGGGATGAGGTGAGCAGGTGGTGTGAGGAGAAGGGATGAGAAGGTGGGGTGAGCAGGAGGGGTGAGCAGATGAGGTGGTCAGGTAGAGTGAACAGGTGGGGTGGGATGAGGTGAGCAGGTGGTGTGAGGAAGAGGGATGAGAAGGTGGGGTGAGCAGGAGGGGTGAGCAGATGAGGTGGTCAGGTAGAGTGAACAGGTGGGGTGAGGTGAGCAGGTATGGTGAGCAGATGAGGTGGTCAGGTAGGGTGAGCAGGCAGGTGGGGAAGGAGGGGGTAGGCAGGTTATCAGTGTTAACTCGGATCTGTGTTCTAGCTCTTGTAAAATTTCTCATCTGATCCTTTCCTCTTGGGACGTTATTTTGGATTAATTTTTGGGCAGTACCACAACACACCACAACACTCTATAACACACCACAACACCCTACAACACAACACAACACCGTTCAACGCCCTACAACACCCTATAACACCCTACAACACACCACAACACCCTGCAACACAAAACAACACTCTACAACACACTATAACACCCTGCAACACACCACAACACCCTACAACACACCACAACACCGTTCAACACACCACAACACCCTGCAACACACCACAACACCCTGCAACACAAAAACACCCTACAACACACCACAACACTCTATAACACACCACAACACCCTACAACACACCATAACACCGTTCAACACACCACAACACCCTACAACACACCACAACACCCTACAACACGCCACAACACCCTGCAACACCCTACAACACACTACAACACCCTATAACATACCACAACACCCTGCAACACCCTACAACACACTACAACACCCTGCAACACCCTGCAACACAAAACAACACCCTACAACACACCACAACACCCTGCAACACACAACACCTTGCAACACAAAACAACACTCTACAACACACTATAACACCCTGCAGCACACCACAACACCCTACAACACACCACAACACCGTTCAACACACCACAACACCCTGCAACACACAACACCCTGCAACACAAAACAACACCCTACAACACACTATAACACCCTGCAACACACCACAACACCTACAACACAAAACAACACTCTACAACACACTATAACACCCTGCAGCACACCACAACACACAACACACCACAACACCGTTCAACACACCACAACACCCTGCAACACACAAACACCCTGCAACACAAAACAACACCCTACAACACACCACAACACCCTGCAACACACCACAACACCCTGCAACACAAAACAACACTCTACAACACACTATAACACCCTGCAACACACCACAACACCCTACAACACACTACAACACCGTTCAACACACCACAACACCCTACAACACACCAAAACACCCTGCAACACCCTGCAACACACTACAACACCCTGCAACACACTATACTGTATTATTTATGTGCCTGTCGTAGTGTATTTACCTCTTTGAAAATAGTTTAATGTCGTTTAAGTCTTTATTTCACACACAAAAAAGAAATGTTTATTCACAAGGCCGCTTAGGGTATGTAATGGAAGGGAAGCCAATTACAACGCCTCCCTCCCACACGAGCCAATAAGCGCGAGGGTTGCATAAAACTCAGTTGAATAGCATACATCGCTCACCCTGTAGCTCAGATGGTATTGGACGAGTGGAACTGAAAATTGGGGGTGAGGGACTCTTACCCCCCTCCCCCTCAAACACACACACACACAGAAGACTCCCCCCACCCCTCCTGCCCCCCTTATGACACTCCAGTAGTCGCCAACAATAGCGGATTGACTTCTTGGGAAATTAGATAAGGGAAAAAAGACCCTCTCACTAGCTGATTTTATTCGTGGTGGTTCTTCATTTCAGGTAACAATAGCGGATTTAAGCCTATCCGCTATTGGGAGATATATACTAACTGGAGGAGGGTCCGTTTATGGGAATGGGATGTTTCATCGTATTATCATTGTCATCAACAGCGTTATCTCCAACATTGTCATTATATCCACCACCGGTCACCATCATTAGGCTCACCTCCACCATTATCACCACCCCCATTATACTCACCATCACCTTCATTATGCTCACCATCACCTTCATTATCACCTCCAGCACCATCCCCCAGTACTACGATCATCCCCGACTACCACCATCCCCGACTACCATCCCCGACTACCACCATCCCCCTCAACCATCCCCGACTACCACCATCCCCGACTACCATCCCCGACTACCACCATCCCCCTCAACCATCCCCGACTACCACCATCCCCGACTACCATCCCCGACTACCACCATCCCCGCAACCATCCCCGATTACCACCATCACCGACTCACCATCCCCGACTACCACCATCCCCGCAACCATCCCCCTGACTACCACCATCCCCGACTACCATCCCCGACTACCACCATCCCCCGCAACCATCCCCGACTACCACCATCCCACGCAACCATCCCCGACTACCACCATCACCACCCTCATCCACCACCACCTCCCCACCCACCACCACCACCACCACCACTACCTCCACCACCACCACCACTACCCCCACCACCACCACCACTACCTCCCCCACCACCACCACCACCCTTCCCTCCCCCACCACCACCCCACCACCACCTCCCCCACCACCATCATCGTCTTCACCCTCCACCCCTCACGACACCCGAGGTCTCACCCATTGTTCTACAGACAAAGAGTTTTCAGAAAAAGTCGAATTAATTAGTGCTATATGTCTGCAAAATTTGGTCCCTTCTCTCTCACACACACACACACACACACACACCGTCATACATGTCATCATCTGTCCTGAGTCATACAGTCACCTCACCTGCATGATGAACCATGTTTATGTATCATACAGTCTATTATTATATGTACAGTCAGTTCATACAGTTAATCATCCATACTACTTTATAACACACACTTAGTCAGCCACAGGTTCTTCATACATACATACATACATACATACATACATACATACATACAGTCAGGTGTTAAACTGTATAAATCTCTCTACTTTATACAGTCATTTGTACAGTCAGGTGTGAGAGTATAACAGTTTGGTTTATACAGTCTCTTCACCCGTGTAATCCCGTGGTATATAAAGCAGTGAGACTATTTATTAATGAATATTTGTCTCTACTTTACAAATGTAAATATGTATCCATGTACTTTATATAAATGTTTGTATGTACTATACACATCAATATTTTCTTTATACATTTTATATCTTATTATATGTTATTCATTACATATATTTCCCTTTGATTGGTGTGTGTGTGTGTGTGTGGTGGTAAGAAATATTAACTCAGAGCTAACACCCACCCACCACCCTCCCATGCCCGCTGTAGTACCGAGAAATAAGATATTTGTGACTCTGTGTATGAAGACTCGCTCATCCTGGAAATTAAAACAAACAGCTTGTCTTGTCTAATGTGAACGTAATTTAAATGTCCAACACAAAAAAATTCTGTCCGAAGTTGAAGTTTTCCAGTCATCATTTTACTGAATCTTAAAAGTAATTGTAAATAATGTAAACACCATGGAATAAACAAGGGTGTAAATTGTAATTGTCTCAATGGAATCAAACTTTGTTATACTGCTAAATCCTGTAAATATGTTGATTAAAGCCTAAGAAATAAAAATATATATAATTGCTACACTGATCCACAAAGAAGTAAGTATCCAACAATCTGTATTATATAAATTCTCTTGACCAGAATACATTATTCATTTCCTCACTCGATTCAGTCTGTGGTTTGTGTACCTTGTAAATTGGCGTCGACAGGGCCAGTGTAGAGGGATAGAGAGAACTAGCTACAGCAGGGAAGAGAGGTGTGTGTGTGTGTGTGTAGACTAACTTGTCTCCCGGGTGTTGTCAAAAGCTGAACCAATTTCAGCTTTATAAAGACGTGAACTTCGACGTGCTTGTTACGCTGGTCATCCCTGTTGTTATTGTTGTTGTTGGGTAATTGTTTTGTTAGCTCGATTGGCAATGAGTTTAGTTCGAATTTGTTTGTGCGTTTATTAAAGTTATTTACATAAGTTGTTTATGTGAGAATTGTAAATAAAAAGCAGATCTAAATGGTCATTGGTGTCGTGTGCTACTTTAAACCGAGACGGTGGCGCTACCGGGAGACAGAGCGAAGAACTTAACAAAGAAAACGTGTATAGCTTGAGGGTAAACTATCATAGAAAGGTACAGTATAACAATAGTTGACATGTACTAAATTACCTATAACCTATTGGCGTATTCTTAATGAATGCAAGGCATGCATTGCATGCCTAGTAGAAAACAAAATATATTTTTAAATAGTGTCTTCAATAATACAGATTTAATTTTAGTCTTCACAGTTTTCACTCAAGAAAGTCGAGGAGCCTCAGCGTCCCTCAGTGCATGCAGAAGGATAAGCCGCATGCCCTCAATGGACATAAAGACGTAACCATCCTCTCAAAAACATGCTAAAATGGACTTTATTGTGTTGGAACATAAGGAATTTGAGCCATTTTAGTCAAATTTAATATTTGTTTCCCTTAATAAGCATGAAGTATTATGTTATACGGTGATATTATATTACCTAAGAGTTTTTGTTCTATAAGAGTGACTTTAATAAGGTTTATATAAATGTAATGGGTACAAACCTGGTCTACATTATTATTTTTAATATTTCTAAATAACCCTACAGTCCGCTTTCAGTTATAGTTTTTTCACTTGGGAAAGTTATTCAGTTTTCTGTTTTACTTGAAATAATAATCGGATCATATAAATAAAAAAATATTTAAATGTTCGTCAGTAAGATCATTGGGAACTTAGAGGGCCAGCGTTGTGCATGATGCCTAGTCATTTATTTTAACGACTTTATTTCTAAATTACTGTAGATCACCGTAAGTACTTTGCACCCATTACTTAATGATTTATAATAGATACTTTTGTCAGATGCCACTGATATAATTTACGAAATTAGGTGTTTATGAAAGCTTGACAACCCTTATTTAGAGAAAGGCCATATCCTACTTGATATTTGATTTGATACTGATATATGTGGGTGTTCTGCTTGCCTCATTAATGGTACGCCACTGCTATAACCCATTACTAAAGACGATGCTCAGGTGTTTTATGAATCTTATAAGTAATGAGGGGCCATTGACGGATATATTTAATGTTTTTCAATAATGTCAAATCATAAATGGTAATGAATCTTCTTATAAATGTTAGTGAAAAACAATAAATAGTAAATATAATTTTTTCAGCTTATGGCCTCTGTAAAGCTCAAAGTTCTGTTTTAGGAATGGCTCCCGCTTTACGTCATCGTATATCGAGGCGGCAAATATGGATAACATTTACCTAGTCAGTAAAGACATGACATAAATGTGGGAATTATGAATTTTTCGATTATAAATAGTAATACATGTGGCATCTTCTGTATACACCCATTGTACCTTTATCTCTTCTAAACTGTATCTGATGTAGCTTCATGTATCCCCTAGGAGTCCATAGTTTACAACCACTGAGAAGAATCACTCGCCATGTTCCTATTATTATATTCATCACAAAGAGAAAACCTGACAACGATCATCTCTCTCTCTCTCTCTCTACACAGATAGAAAGACAACAACAAAACCCACAACGCGAAGAAGTAAGTTTTCCCGTAAGTTTAAGGTTGAGTTATAAAGTTGCGTGGTGGCTGATGCAAACCTCGCGCCCGCCTCACTATTGGTGGGAAACAAAACCTGACTTCATCTTAACTGTTATGGGAAAAAAATATCGATGTTGCCTACCACAGCTGTTTTATATTATTGATGTAAGACGTTATGAGGTATAGCTGTGTGTGTGTGTGTGTGTGTGTGTGTATTTATGGTATTTGCGATTACTCCCTTATAAGTTGCAAAACCTAATTCAAGATGCACACGCACACACACACACTTCAGGCCATCTTCTGCATTATGGCTGCCTCATCAAGTGACTCACCCATGAATAAATGAATACAAATAGAAGGTTCCTCCCTCTGGCCTCAACCCCCCCTTCCTTTCCCCCCTCCTCCCTTCCCCTCCTCCCTTCCCCTCCTCCCTTCCCCTTCCCCCCTTCCCATCCCTCTCCCCTCTTGTGTATGTATCTATTCCCCCGTTTTCCCCTCTCTCATCCTCCCTCCCCCTCCCGTTCCCCTCTAGTATATATTAATTACCCCTCTTTCCCCTTCCATACCCCCTTTTCTATATATCAAACCCCCTCCATATCCCTCTCTCCCCTATCTAATAAACATCACAAAGGGTAACCATAGTGATGATAACACCCATCTTCCCATCCCATCCTCCCTCCCATACTCCCCTCCCATCCTCCTTCCCAATCCCCACCCTCCCTCATTTCCGCCCTCCTCTTCACCACCGTCACCTCTCTCTCTCACCTTCCCTTTCCTTCATCAAAACCTCCCTCCTTTTCTTCACCTACTTTCCCTTTTTATTTCTTTCTCTCTCATGCCTACTCTCCCCTCACCCCCCTCACCCACGTTCTCTCTTTTCTTCACCCTCCCCCTCACCACTTACTCGCCCTTTTCTCCCCTTCCTCTCTCCCTCATCCCCTGTACCATATTTTATATATATATCAGTGAGCCCCAGTAACAGTATGCCACAGTAACAGTATACCCCAGGAACAGTATGCTCCAGTAACAGTATGTCCCAGTAACAGTATGCCTCAGTAACAATATGCCCCAGTAACAGTATACCCCAGTATCAGTATGCACCAGTAACACTACCCCAGTAACAGTATGCCCTAGTAACAGTATGCTCCAGTAACAGTATGCCTCAGTAACAGTAGGCCCCAGTAACAGTGTGCCCCAGTAACAGTAGGCCCCAGTAACAGTAGGCCCCAGTAACATTGTGCCCCAGTAACAGTAGGCCCCAGTAACAGTAGGCCTCAGTAACAGTAGGCCTATGAGAAGGCTGGGTTGCGTTTGGGTGTAATAAGACTGGGATCTATTAGGACAGGCTTATTACAGCAGGGGCCTATTACGTCTTGGGACATGCTAGGATAGAGGACTCTTGGAACTGGGGCCTTTTAGATCTTGGACCCACTAGAACTGGCACCCATTAGAACTAAGACCCCATTAGAAATGGAACCCACTATAAAAGGCACCCACTAAAGCTAGGGCCCCATTAGAATTAAAACCAAATTTCCACCTACAGAAATAAAAAAAAACCACCTTCCCCAGCGCAATAAGTCTACGGTCCTACTCACCCATGTTTCACTTACACCACCTCGTCAGCACCAGCCAGAGTATGCATAAGACAAAGGCAGGTGGGATGAGGTAAGTATTGTAGTAGGATTTCTTTGGTGGTATTAAAGGCCTGTGGGATTTCTTTGTTGTGATTTAGGGCCTGTGGGATTTTCTTAGGTCGTAGAACAGAGGAAATAGAAGTTGGTTTATTATTGAGTATTATGCTTGGGGTGGTGGTACACAGACATACATATTTGTCCTGGGGAAATATAATGGCTATAGCTTTAATATTTGATTGCTGTATTTTTATATATTTTTTATAAAATTATTATACTGTATATGATGTTACTTAGCCATTTACTAGGTAGTAGGCAGTTACCAAACAGGGAGGTACTACCGCCTGAGAAGATTTTGGAAGCATAATGTGTTGTCTAATGGTAGACCCTGCTGCCATATGGCATCACAAAAATTGTGACCAAGTCCCAGGTTGTTGATCTGACTTTCTGCCTCATTTACACACAATTGCAGGTTTCAAATGTTTCTCTTACTATTGACAACACAACATATATTGTTTCTCACTTTTGGTCTTTAATTTTTGTATTTCTTTATGGTTCTTAATTATTATTATTATTATTATTACATTTTCGCACCCCAGGCCCCGATGTGGGTCAGTGATCTGTGCCCGGGTGGGCTAATCCCCGTATATATTGTTACGACCGTGTCGTATTTTTCTATTTTTTTTTATATAACATGCTTCCATGTTCCATATTATACCTGTAATGATGTGTTGTATTTACTATTATATAATCTAGTCACCTTAACCCTGTGCTGTTAAGGTTTTAACTGTTATTATTTGTTCAAACCCATTTTGTATTGTAACCAGCATTCTTTGTTCTCTAACGACCATCTGCATCGTTAAACGACCCACCGGCGGGTCGCGGAACCGACCTTATGTATAGGACCCACCAACTGACGGAGTTAGTTCAGTCCTCTTGTCATACAGTCCACATCCTTTGAGTGACACTCTTCACCTGTTACTTATACTTGATTTATTTGTGTTGTTCCTGTCGCCACCAATGTGGTATATCTATGTGAGTACCTATGTATGTCTCTATTTATGTCCATCAGTATTTGCTTAGTTACATTTAAGTAATTCAGTGTTGTTTCACGTTAGTTAATTTCAGTGTTCGTTTTTGTATGTTTATGTAGTGTTAACATAAGTCCAATGCTTTATTATTATTCTTTTGATGTTTCGATGTTTTAGTATCATTTGTGTCTTAACAGTTTCGATGGAGAATCAATTTGTTGTGACAGCCTACGAGGCTCTTTATTGTGTTAATATTTAACTAATTAAATTCTTAAAGGTTTACTTTATTTATTTTCATTCCCTTTTAATTTACTTCACTTTTTTTGTTTGGTTACGCCTAGAACCTGGATATTTAAGTAAATTAAGAAACGGCGTAACAATATATATATATATATATATATATATATATATATATATATATATATATATATATATATATATATATATATATATATATATATATATATGTAATATTCAGAAATTTCAGAGTAATTTCGAATGCCCCGCCATTGGCGATACTGAGCGTTCAAGGTCGTCTGAGGGAAGAGAGCGCTCCCCGCACATAGCGAGAGTTTGTGGAACTAGGCCTAAGTGATATTAAATGTAATTTGCCGAATTAATAATGATGCGATTCATGAAGTTAAGGGACTATTATTGAATTTGAAATTATTATAGATCGTTTATCAGTCTGAATAATGTTACGGGTGTCCCAAGGAATTATTAGTTAGGCGGAAAATATGTCACGTAGGCCTAAGCTAACGCCTTGAGAGGAGACGCGACGCTGGCTGGCCCTCAGTCACGGGGAGCATTCAGACATACGAGACGTCCCTGCGCGTCCGTCACAGAAATAGTCACGTGGCCTAGTCACCTGTGCTGCGCTATTGCAGTATAACAAGTAAGTCTCATTCAATCTCAGACAGGGTTTAGATAGGGCAGTGATAAAGTAAACTAGAGCTAACAGTGAGTTCATTTCAGGGTTTCCGTCAGAACCCACTTGACCGGAGTTGACCGGAGTTGACCGGGGTTTGACTGCGAGAGATTGACTGCCGTTTGAGACTGCCGTTGATGATTGAGGGTGGCGATTGTCGCCATTGGACCGATCAGTGTAGGCCTGTCACTGTTTAGCGGGGTATCAAAGGATCTCTTGAGGGAATCTAGCCGTCTGGGTGCCAGCTGACGACGGGACGATCGTTGGGTCAGCAGCTCTCCTCTACCTCGGCTCACAACACCACATGTCTCGAGCAGCTTAGTGAAACCCTCTTGCTAACGGGAAGCTAAAGCTTCTCTCAACTGTACAAGGTCTGATTGGCTCACTCCCTTCCGCTTTATGGACGCACTGGGAGTACACTGAGGCTAACTGAGTAAATTAATGGTCACACACTGAGACCGTGAGTCTAGGACTCTAGGAGATACCTAGAGGAACATTTTATCTCCCTTATTACGGGTGTATGTTGAGTTGGGTGGAGCATGGTTCACGAGTATTGGTGGACCCAGTAACATATTAATAATAGTGAATATATTTGGGTGTAGTTAATACCATTTCTCAGTTACTGATATTATCTTGACGTGTGTAGTTTAATATTTCTTAAATAATTTTGATAGTATTGTTTTTTGAATGTTTGTGTCATTAAGTGGAACCAGAGTGATACTGTGATTTGATTCTTTTAATGCATCTAATTTTTCTTCATAATTCTGATCTCAGGTATAACCTTTGTTCCCCAGAGTAGTGGTTAAGTTAGGTTAGGAAGTGTGCATCTGTTGGGGTGATATAATTTTGTTGAGTGCCCTTAAGGCCTATTCATTGTAGGGTATTTAATTTCTTATTTTTTATTACCATTTCCTCAGTGACTGATATTATTTTGTTGAAAGCCCTTAAGGCCTATTCATTGTAGAGTATTTAATTTCTTATTTTTTATTACCATTTCCTCAGTGACTGATATTATTTTGTTGAAAGCCCTTAAGGCCTATTCATTGTAGAGTATTTAATTTCTTTTTTTTAATACCATTTCCTAAGTGACTGATATTATTTTGTGAAAGCCCTTAAGGCCTGTTTCATGTGTGCAAGCAACATTTCTTAATACTTCAAATTTATTGTTGCCTGAGTTTCTAATAATTTCTATATCATGTATAACTTTTATTCCCCAGAGTAGTGTTTTAAGTTCAAGTTAAGAGGTGCGCATATTGGTGTACCATTATTTGATTGTGTTTGTAGTGTTGGAGGGAATATAAGTGTCTAAATTTTACAGTGTGTCTCATTCATCCCAGTCACAGACGCTATCCTTCCACGGGTCACGGACAATTCATTTTGTTTAGTAGATTTAAGTGTTCTTGTGCTGGTTCGGGATTTTTCTCAAAGGGGCGCTTCCACTGCCATTACCATCTTATAATCTTTAATAAACCCCAAGTCCAGTAAATTCCGACCGGTTACAAATGGTAGCAGAGCGTAGTTATTTTTATTTCGTGACTGATAGTTCTGTGGTTGGGATAATGAGCGTAATCATGGAGTGGATGGAAACGGTAGAGAGTGTGACCCCAACTCTACTCATGCTCGCCGTGGGAATGGGTTTGTTGTGGTTGACGGTGCGGGGTTACTCGGAGAAAAGGAGAGACAGCCCGGGTTTGGTACAGTTGAGAGAAGAGTTCGTGGAACGTATTGGGAAGCTAGAGGGGAAAATCCGGGGAGAGTACCAGGAACGATTGGAACAGTTAGAAGGGAAGATCAATGGGGAATGTCAGGCATGGGCGAACCAAATCAGGGGGGAGTATGGAGTATATGTACAACAGTTAAGGGGGGAGTACCACACACAATTGCAACAGTTAGAGAAGGAACATCAACAACACCTAGTTCTGTTGGGGGATGCACTAGATAGGGTAAAGACACAGTATCAAATACAGCATGATGAGACAATGTGGGAGATGAGGAGACACAATAGTAGAGAGGGAACTAGTCTCGGGGCCGGGTTGACCATGTCTAAGTTCGACGGTAGGCCAGGAGTAGAGGTAGGGAAGTGGTTAAGAGAGGTTGACCGAACCCTCAAGCTGCTAGACGGAGACGAAGTCAGTCGAATCCAATTCATAATAAGGCATCTTGCGGGGCCTGCGGCAGATCGCGTATACAATGCACGCAGAGACTGGGAAACCGTAGACGAATTAACTTGTTATTTGAAGCAGCAATACGGCGGGCAGACGGCCACGTACGACGCCATTCAGAAGGTGATGAATCGGAAACAAAGGAGCAACGAAACGCTTCTTGAATATTATGATGCTATGCTCGATTTAAACGATGAGTTGAACCACCATGGTCATAAATATGATAAGGCCCTGTTGGGAGATGCAATCACTCGGGGGCTCAAGGAGGAACAAAGCCGTATGTGGTTATTGGAGGAGATCCAGAAGTATCCTCACCGTAGTCTAGACGAGTGGATCACGGGGCTGAGAGAGGCGGAACAAAAACGAGAGGCTTTGAGGGAGGTACCGCTGACTAAAGGAAGAGAGAACGAGCCGCAGGCTGGAGGCTCGATTCTCCCGATGTGCTATGCGTGTGGACAAGAGGGCCACCTCAGTTTCAATTGCACGAACAGGTCCGGACCAGGAGAGAGTGTCCCAAGGGGATACGTGGCCAATGGCCAGTATCGAGTTGGAAATAACAATCGGAACTGGCGGTCGGGAAATGGTCAAGGCCAGGCAGTCCCCGCCAACCGTTCCTGGCCTCACCAATAGACTCCACCGGCGATGTTATGAATCAAGAGAGAGCGGACCCATGGTCAAGCGTGGTTCGCATGACAAATTTAATCACAACAGAAGGTACCTTAAGGCTGAAAGCAGAGTGTCCTAAGGTTTCGGTGCTGGTAGCGGGTCGTGAAATGTGGGGTTTAGCAGATACTGGGGCAGAAGTGTCGTTAATTGATGAACTTTTCTACCGTCGGGAGCTGGAGCCTGCAGGCGTGGTGTTGCAGCCCACTCGAATAAGGGTAAAAGGGGCGTCAGGGTTTCCAGTGCCGTGTGTGGGGTGTATTCGGGTCACTATGGTCGTATGTGGGGTGGAAGTCACTGATGTGGGGATGTTGGTTTGTCCAGGGATTGAGACCCAGGGTAAGGGTCAATCGCATGTCGGGTTGTTGGGGATGAATGTGCTGGGGGAGGTTGCGGAGATCTGGCCACACATGTATCACTTGTGCAGGGAAGCCAGGAGCACCGCTCAGTGGGAAAATTGCTTGCATGAGGTTAGGCAGTTATGTGCAATAGAGGCCATCAGCCTGGGGTATTGTATGACAGAGAGGAAGAAAAGCCCAACCATTCCTCCCCGGAGTACTCGGTTGCTGTCAGTATGTGTTCCCTCATTAAGCCAGGTACCTAACAAAGAAGTAGTGATTGAACCTCTAACAATGGTGGATGAAGGTTGGATGCCTGAGGGTGTGATAGTGTTGCCGACAGCTGTAAGAGTGGTGAGAGGCATGACCCAGGTGTTGGTGGCAAATCTGTCTGATAGTCGTAAGAACTTGAGGGGCAATTGGCGGATTGGGAAAGTGGCTTCTGGGACGGAAGTAGAGGCAGACATCAGTGAAGAGGTGTATGTGAGGACAGTTCAACCGGATGCCCGTACGGAGGTCAAAGTGCACACGGAGGAAATGAATGAGGAACAAGAGCGTGCAGTTAGGTGTTTAATAGAAGAGTTTAGTGATATTTTTGAAGGAGAGGACCAGCCCATAGGAAAGGCTATTGGGGTTCAGCATGAGATCCCAGTGACCACAGACAGGCCAGTTAGGGTGCCATATCGGAGGATCCCTCCAAACCAGGTACCAGAGGTGAAGCAGCACATTAGCCAGCTGTTAGATCAGGGATTAATTCAGCATAGTGAGAGTCCGTACTCTGCCGCCATTGTAGTAGTGAGGAAAAAGGACGGGACGCTGAGGTTGTGCATTGACTATCGTGACTTAAATAAGGTCATGGTACGCGATGCGTTTCCTCTGCCTAGGATAAATGAAACTCTAGAATCTCTGACGGGGGCCCAGTTTTTCTCAACGTTTGATCTGGCGGCGGGATATCACCAGATAGAAGTAAAATCTTCAGACCGTTCAAAGACTGCCTTCAGCACAAGCTTCGGACACTTTGAGTTCAGGCGACTGCCTATGGGATTGTCAAATAGTCCGGGAACCTTTCAGAGATACATGGAGCGGATTTTAGGGCATAAGATTTTCTCCTCGTTGCTTGTATACCTTGATG